>NW_027285043.1:242500-256228 GCF_040894005.1 Engystomops pustulosus | reverse complement strand
CTAGCCTTACGCCGGTGGTTCGCCAGGCCACCGGCACCTTGTATGGCGGGGACGGCGTGGCTTATGCGCCCGTCAACCCACCTGCTCGCCCCGGCTAGCCTTTTACCCGGAGGGCGCCACGCTCCGGGTACCAGTGAGCGGCACGAACCCAGTCATACCATGCCGCTCACCTCGCGCCCTCTCCGGCCTCCGCCGCGGAGACCTCCCGCTCTGTTCTGCGGAGAGCGATGACGGGCACAATCTACAAAGTCCCCGATGGTTAAGGACGTAGACTGTTGAGCGGGACCTACACACTCTTGTAGCCGAAGGGGCTCGCCATTTCCCGCAGAAAATGGATCACCTCCCGCAGAGGAACATGAAATGCCCCTTCCCGCGGGACCCGAAGGACCGCCCTGTCCGAGCAGGCCTCCAGGACCACGGCACGCAAAAGCGACTCAGTCCCGCTGGCATTACGGATCTGACTTAGTGCAAAAGCCTGGCAGAGTCGACCAAAACTCCCCTTCTCTGACCGGTATTTTTGCTGCTTCTCTCTGCCGCCGAAGGTGCACTGAAAGTCGGACCGGTCGGTTTTGGTCTGCGGTTCTTCCGAGAGGTGCCCGTCTCGGGGTTCTTTTTCAGCAGCCTTCGAAGGCGATCCGGCGGGCAAGCCAGGGGTTGGCAGCCGCCGGCGGTAAGCCTTCCCCGGCAGGAGCAGGGCAGCTCGGACCGCAAAATTTTTTCGACTTTCGCCGAGGACAAAAAGCCCAGCCACTTAGAAAGCCTGCCGCGGCGCCGTCTCCTGTCAGACGTCCCCGCCGCCTGCGGTGGTCCTCGCCCGGCAGTGAGAAACCAGAGTCGCCCTCTCTCCGGTTCTTTTTCACCCTTCCGGAGCTCTGGAATCTGCCGTACTCCGAGTGACCGAGGACGCTTCCAGGAGGGCGGCAGCGAGAGGCAGAGTGCCACCGGTCGGGTCCCCGGTTCTCCCACACTTTGAAATTTTTTTCCCCGTTTGTACTGGTGGGATGGAGAGAGAGCGTGGCTTAAGCGCCCTCTGCCCCGCGGTCCGCCCTGGCTAGCCTTACGCCGGTGGTTCGCCAGGCCACCGGCACCTTGTATGGCGGGGACGGCGTGGCTTATGCGCCCGTCAACCCACCTGCTCGCCCCGGCTAGCCTTTTACCCGGAGGGCGCCACGCTCCGGGTACCAGTGAGCGGCACGAACCCAGTCATACCATGCCGCTCACCTCGCGCCCTCTCCGGCCTCCGCCGCGGAGACCTCCCGCTCTGTTCTGCGGAGAGCGATTACGGGCACAATCTACAAAGTCCCCGATGGTTAAGGACGTAGACTGTTGAGCGGGACCTACACACTCTTGTAGCCGAAGGGGCTCGCCATTTCCCGCAGAAAATGGATCACCTCCCGCAGAGGAACATGAAATGCCCCTTCCCGCGGGACCCGAAGGACCGCCCTGTCCGAGCAGGCCTCCAGGACCACGGCACGCAAAAGCGACTCAGTCCCGCTGGCATTACGGATCTGACTTAGTGCAAAAGCCTGGCAGAGTCGACCAAAACTCCCCTTCTCTGACCGGTATTTTTGCTGCTTCTCTCTGCCGCCGAAGGTGCACTGAAAGTCGGACCGGTCGGTTTTGGTCTGCGGTTCTTCCGAGAGGTGCCCGTCTCGGGGTTCTTTTTCAGCAGCCTTCGAAGGCGATCCGGCGGGCAAGCCAGGGGTTGGCAGCCGCCGGCGGTAAGCCTTCCCCGGCAGGAGCAGGGCAGCTCGGACCGCAAAATTTTTTCGACTTTCGCCGAGGACAAAAAGCCCAGCCACTTAGAAAGCCTGCCGCGGCGCCGTCTCCTGTCAGACGTCCCCGCCGCCTGCGGTGGTCCTCGCCCGGCAGAGAGAAGCCGGATTCGCCCTCTCTCCGGTTCTTTTTCACCATTCCGGAGCTCTGAAATCTGCCGTACTCCGAGTGACCGAGGACGCTTCCAGGAGGGCGGCAGCGAGAGGCAGAGTGCCACCGGTCGGGTCCCCGGTTCTCCCACACTTAGAGAATTTTTCGCTTGGTGCTGCTGCGAGGACGTAGGTCTTTCGACCGGGGCAAGCCTGGAGGGCGGTAGCCGGGTTTGGCGCCCTATTCCCGGCTAGCTCTCGGCGGCTTCACCCGGTTGGAGCTCCGACTTCCATGGGCATGTTCCTCACCGGGACCTACGGCAAAGTGTGGCCGAGGGACAGTGACACATTCCCGGGTAGCCTGAGTGGCTGCTCCCGCTGAGCCACTTCCATGGGCATTATTCCTCCCCGGGACTTGCCGCCAAGTCTTGGCCGGGGGACAGTGACACATTCCCGGGTAGCCTGAGTGGCTGCTCCCGCTGAGCTACTTCCATGGGCACTATTCCTCCCCGGGACTTGCCGCCAAGTCTTGGCCGGGGGACAGTGACACATTGCCGGGTAGCCTGAGTGGCTGCTCCCGCTGAGCTCTTACTTCCATGGGCATGTTCCTCACCGGGACCAACTACCAAGTGTGGCCGGGTTTCGAGCTCCAAACTCGGCTTGCACTTGGTGGCCAAGGGGGTCCCCTCCGCTCCGGGAAGGGCGCCCTCCAGCGGGCAGACGAGGGTACTTCTAGTCTGCCCGAGCTCCATGGGGCCCCTCTCGCCCCTAGGCTCCCCGCCCAGGGTTCCAGGGTCCCGGCTACAGCCACCCTGCCGAGTCCCATATAGGGTACCGGGCCTGGCAGGAATCATGCCGGAATTAGTGAGACCTCCTCGGCCGCGGCTCAGCCGCAAAACTCCCTTTCGCGGTTCTCTTCCCACCAACTTCCATGGGCATGTTCCTCACCGGGACCTCCGACCAAGTGTGGCCGGGGAACAGTCACCCATGCCCGGGCAGCCTCAGCGAGTGCTCCCGCTGAGGTCAACTTGGAGGTTGGAGCTCCGACTTCCATGGGCACTATTCCTCCCCGGGACCTGCCGCCAAGTCTGGCCGGGGGACAGTGACACATTCCCGGGTAGCCTGAGCGGATGCTCCCGCTTAACTCTTTAGTTCCATGGGCATGTTCCTCATCAGGAACCCAACGACCAAGGGTGGCCGAGGGACAGTGACACATTCTCGGGTAGCCTGAGTGGCTGCTCCCGCTGAGCTACTTCCATGAGCACTATTCCTCCCCGGGACCTGCCGCCAAGTCTGGCCGGGGGACAGTGACACATTCCCGGGTAGCCTGAGTGGCTGCTCCCGCTGAGCTACTTCCATGGGCACTATTCCTCCCCGGGACTTGCCGCCAAGTCTTGGCCGGGGGACAGTGACACATTCCCGGGTAGCCTGAGTGGCTGCTCCCGCTGAGCCACTTCCATGGGCATTATTCCTCCCCGGGACTTGCCGCCAAGTCTTGGCCGGAGGACAGTGACACATTGCCGGGTAGCCTGAGTGGCTGCTCCCGCTGAGCTCTTACTTCCATGGGCATGTTCCTGACCGGGACCAACTACCAAGTGTGGCCGGGTTTCGAGCTCCAAACTCGGCTTGCACTTGGTGGCCAAGGGGGTCCCCTCCGCTCCGGGAAGGGCGCCCTCCAGCGGGCAGACGAGGGTACTTCTAGTCTGCCCGAGCTCCATGGGGCCCCTCTCGCCCCTAGGCTCCCCGCCCAGGGTTCCAGGGTCCCGGCTACAGCCACCCAGCCGAGTCCCATATAGGGTACCGGGCCTGGCAGGAATCATGCCGGAATTAGTGAGACCTCCTCGGCCGCGGCTCAGCCGCAAAACTCCCTTTCGCGGTTCTCTTCCCACCAACTTCCATGGGCATGTTCCTCACCGGGACCTCCGACCAAGTGTGGCCGGGGAACAGTCACCCATGCCCGGGCAGCCTCAGCGAGTGCTCCCGCTGAGGTCAACTTGGAGGTTGGAGCTCCGACTTCCATGGGCACTATTCCTCCCCGGGACCTGCCGCCAAGTCTGGCCGGGGGACAGTGACACATTCCCGGGTAGCCTGAGCGGATGCTCCCGCTGAACTCTTTAGTTCCATGGGCATGTTCCTCATCAGGAACCCAACGACCAAGGGTGGCCGAGGGACAGTGACACATTCTCGGGTAGCCTGAGTGGCTGCTCCCGCTGAGCTACTTCCATGAGCACTATTCCTCCCCGGGACCTGCCGCCAAGTCTGGCCGGGGGACAGTGACACATTCCCGGGTAGCCTGAGTGGCTGCTCCCGCTGAGCTACTTCCATGGGCACTATTCCTCCCCGGGACTTGCCGCCAAGTCTTGGCCGGGGGACAGTGACACATTCCCGGGTAGCCTGAGTGGCTGCTCCCGCTGAGCCACTTCCATGGGCATTATTCCTCCCCGGGACTTGCCGCCAAGTCTTGGCCGGGGGACAGTGACACATTGCCGGGTAGCCTGAGTGGCTGCTCCCGCTGAGCTCTTACTTCCATGGGCATGTTCCTGACCGGGACCAACTACCAAGTGTGGCCGGGTTTCGAGCTCCAAACTCGGCTTGCACTTGGTGGCCAAGGGGGTCCCCTCCGCTCCGGGAAGGGCGCCCTCCAGCGGGCAGACGAGGGTACTTCTAGTCTGCCCGAGCTCCATGGGGCCCCTCTCGCCCCTAGGCTCCCCGCCCAGGGTTCCAGGGTCCCGGCTACAGCCACCCAGCCGAGTCCCATATAGGGTACCGGGCCTGGCAGGAATCATGCCGGAATTAGTGAGACCTCCTCGGCCGCGGCTCAGCCGCAAAACTCCCTTTCGCGGTTCTCTTCCCACCAACTTCCATGGGCATGTTCCTCACCGGGACCTCCGACCAAGTGTGGCCGGGGAACAGTCACCCATGCCCGGGCAGCCTCAGCGAGTGCTCCCGCTGAGGTCAACTTGGAGGTTGGAGCTCCGACTTCCATGGGCACTATTCCTCCCCGGGACCTGCCGCCAAGTCTGGCCGGGGGACAGTGACACATTCCCGGGTAGCCTGAGCGGATGCTCCCGCTTAACTCTTTAGTTCCATGGGCATGTTCCTCATCAGGAACCCAACGACCAAGGGTGGCCGAGGGACAGTGACACATTCTCGGGTAGCCTGAGTGGCTGCTCCCGCTGAGCTACTTCCATGAGCACTATTCCTCCCCGGGACCTGCCGCCAAGTCTGGCCGGGGGACAGTGACACATTCCCGGGTAGCCTGAGTGGCTGCTCCCGCTGAGCTACTTCCATGGGCACTATTCCTCCCCGGGACTTGCCGCCAAGTCTTGGCCGGGGGACAGTGACACATTCCCGGGTAGCCTGAGTGGCTGCTCCCGCTGAGCCACTTCCATGGGCATTATTCCTCCCCGGGACTTGCCGCCAAGTCTTGGCCGGAGGACAGTGACACATTGCCGGGTAGCCTGAGTGGCTGCTCCCGCTGAGCTCTTACTTCCATGGGCATGTTCCTGACCGGGACCAACTACCAAGTGTGGCCGGGTTTCGAGCTCCAAACTCGGCTTGCACTTGGTGGCCAAGGGGGTCCCCTCCGCTCCGGGAAGGGCGCCCTCCAGCGGGCAGACGAGGGTACTTCTAGTCTGCCCGAGCTCCATGGGGCCCCTCTCGCCCCTAGGCTCCCCGCCCAGGGTTCCAGGGTCCCGGCTACAGCCACCCAGCCGAGTCCCATATAGGGTACCGGGCCTGGCAGGAATCATGCCGGAATTAGTGAGACCTCCTCGGCCGCGGCTCAGCCGCAAAACTCCCTTTCGCGGTTCTCTTCCCACCAACTTCCATGGGCATGTTCCTCACCGGGACCTCCGACCAAGTGTGGCCGGGGAACAGTCACCCATGCCCGGGCAGCCTCAGCGAGTGCTCCCGCTGAGGTCAACTTGGAGGTTGGAGCTCCGACTTCCATGGGCACTATTCCTCCCCGGGACCTGCCGCCAAGTCTGGCCGGGGGACAGTGACACATTCCCGGGTAGCCTGAGCGGATGCTCCCGCTGAACTCTTTAGTTCCATGGGCATGTTCCTCATCAGGAACCCAACGACCAAGGGTGGCCGAGGGACAGTGACACATTCTCGGGTAGCCTGAGTGGCTGCTCCCGCTGAGCTACTTCCATGAGCACTATTCCTCCCCGGGACCTGCCGCCAAGTCTGGCCGGGGGACAGTGACACATTCCCGGGTAGCCTGAGTGGCTGCTCCCGCTGAGCTACT
The DNA here is from genome assembly GCF_040894005.1 of Engystomops pustulosus. Taxonomy (NCBI): domain Eukaryota; kingdom Metazoa; phylum Chordata; class Amphibia; order Anura; family Leptodactylidae; genus Engystomops; species Engystomops pustulosus. The sequence continues at coordinate 250,111 of NW_027285043.1, read as the reverse complement.
TCCATGGGCACTATTCCTCCCCGGGACTTGCCGCCAAGTCTTGGCCGGGGGACAGTGACACATTCCCGGGTAGCCTGAGTGGCTGCTCCCGCTGAGGTACTTCCATGAGCACTATTCCTCCCCGGGACTTGCCGCCAAGTCTTGGCCGGGGGACAGTGACACACACCCGGGTAGCCTGAGTGGCTGCTCCCGCTGAGCTCCGACTTCCATGGCCATGTTCCTCACCGGGACCTCCGACCAAGCCTGGCCGGGTTTCGAGCTCCAAACTCGGCTTGCACTTGGTGGCCAAGGGGGTCCCCTCCGCTCCGGGAAGGGCGCCCTCCAGCGGGCAGACGAGGGTACTTCTAGTCTGCCCGAGCTCCATGGGGCCCCTCTCGCCCCTAGGCTCCCCGCCCAGGGTTCCAGGGTCACGGATCCAACCACCATGCCGAGTCCGGTTTGGGGACCGGGAATGGCAGGAATCAAGCCGGGATCGGTGCGCCCTCCTCGGCCGCGGCTTAGCGCAAAAACTCCCTTTCGCGGTTCTCTTCCCTTCAACTTCCATGGGCACGTTCCACACCGGGACCTACGACCAAGTGAGCCCGGGGAACAGTCACCCATGCCCGGGCAGCCTCAGCAAGTGCTCCCGCTGAGGGCAATTTGGAGTTTGGAGCTCCGACTTCCATGGGCATGTTCCTCACCGGGACCTACGACCAAGCGTGGCCGAGAACAGTGACACATTCCCGGGTAAGCTTGAGCGGCTGCTCCCGCTGAACTCTTACTTCCATGGGCATGTTCCTCATCAGAAACCCAACGACCAAGTGTGGCCGAGGGACAGTGACACATTCACGGGTAGCCTCAGCAGCTGCTCCCGCTGAGCTACTTCCATGGGCACTATTCCTCCCCGGGACTTGCCGCCAAGTCTGGCCGGGGGACAGTGACACATTCCCGGGTAGCCTGAGTGGCTGCTCCCGCTGAGCTACTTCCATGGGCACTATTCCTCCCCGCGACTTGCCGCCAAGTCTTGGCCGGGGGACAGTGACACATTCCCGGGTAAGCCTGAGCGGCTGCTCCCGCTGAACTCTTACTTCCATGGGCACTATTCCTCCCCGGGACTTGCCGCCAAGTCTTGGCCGGGGGACAGTGACACATTCCCGGGTAGCCTGAGTGGCTGCTCCCGCTGAGCTCCGACTTCCATGGCCATGTTCCTCACCGGGACCTCCGACCAAGCCTGGCCGGGTTTCGAGCTCCAAACTCGGCTTGCACTTGGTGGCCAAGGGGGTCCCCTCCGCTCCGGGAAGGGCGCCCTCCAGCGGGCAGACGAGGGTACTTCTAGTCTGCCCGAGCTCCATGGGGCCCCTCTCGCCCCTAGGCTCCCCGCCCAGGGTTCCAGGGTCACGGATCCAACCACCATGCCGAGTCCGGTTTGGGGACCGGGAATGGCAGGAATCAAGCCGGGATCGGTGCGCCCTCCTCGGCCGCGGCTTAGCGCAAAAACTCCCTTTCGCGGTTCTCTTCCCTTCAACTTCCATGGGCACGTTCCACACCGGGACCTACGACCAAGTGAGCCCGGGGAACAGTCACCCATGCCCGGGCAGCCTCAGCAAGTGCTCCAGCTGAGGTCAATTTGGAGTTTGGAGCTCCGACTTCCATGGGCATGTTCCTCACCGGGACCTACGACCAAGCGTGGCCGAGAACAGTGACACATTCCCGGGTGAGCCTTAGCGGCTTCTCCCGCTGAGCTCCTACTTCCATGAGCACTATTCCTCCCCGGGACTTGCCGCCAAGTCTGGCCTGGGGGGACAGTGACACATTCCCGGGAAGCCTGTGCGGCTGCTCCCGCTAGGCTCTTACTTCCATGGGCATTATTCCTCCCCGGGACTTGCCGCCAAGTCTGGCCGGGGGACAGTGACTCTTGGCCGGATAGGCCAACTGGCTTCTCCCGCTGACTTGCCCCTTTGGAAGTAGTAGCTCCTACTTCCATGGGCATTATTCCTCCCCGGGACCTACTGCCAAGTGTGGCCGGGGAACAGTGACTCTTGGCCGGATAGGCCAAGTGGCTTCTCCCGCTGACTTGCCCCTTTGGAAGTAGGAGCTACGACTTCCATGGGCATTATTCCTCCCCGGGACCTACTGCCAAGTGTGGCCGGGGAACAGTGACTCTTGGCCGGATAGGCCAACTGGCTGCTCCCGCTTAAGTGCCCCTTTGGAAGTAGTAGCTCTCACTTCCATGGGCATTATTCCTCTCGCTGACCTACAGCCAGGTGTCTTCACCCTTTGGAAGTAGTAGCTCCTACTTCCGTGGGCATCATTCCTCCCCGGGACTTGCCGCCAAGTCAGGCCGGGGGACAGTGACATGTGGCCGGATAGGCCAAGTGGCTTCTCCCGCTGACTTGCCCCTTTGGAAGTAGTAGCTCTTACTTCCATGGGCATTATACCTCTCGGGGACTTAGAGCCAAGTGTCTTCACCCTTTGAAGGTAGTAGCTCCTACTTCCATGGGCATTATTCCTCCCCGGGACCTACTGCCAAGTGTGGCCGGGGAACAGTGACCCTTGGCCGGATAGGCCAAGTGGCTTCTCCCGCTGACTTGCCCCTTTGGAAGTAGTAGCTCCTACTTCCATGGGCATTATTCCTCCCCGGGACCTACTGCCAAGTGTGGCCGGGGAACAGTGACCCTTGGCCGGGTAGGCCAAGTGGCTTCTCCCGCTGACTTGCCCCTTTGGAAGTAGTAGCTCCTACTTCCATGGGCATTATTCCTCCCCGGGACCTACTGCCAAGTGTGGCCGGGGAACAGTGACCCTTGGCCGGATAGGCCAAGTGGCTTCTCCCGCTGACTTGCCCCTTTGGAAGTAGTAGCTCCTACTTCCATGGGCATTATTCCTCCCCGGGACCTACTGCCAAGTGTGGCCGGGGAACAGTGACCCTTGGCCGGGTAGGCCAAGTGGCTTCTCCCGCTGACTTGCCCCTTTGGAAGTAGTAGCTCCTACTTCCATGGGCATTATTCCTCCCCGGGACCTACTGCCAAGTGTGGCCGGGGAACAGTGACCCTAAACCGGGTAGGCCAAGTGGCTTCTCCCGCTGACTTGCCCCTTTGGAAGTAGTAGCTCCTACTTCCATGGGCATTATTCCTCCCCGGGACCTACTGCCAAGTGTGGCCGGGGAACAGGGACCCTTGGCCGGGTAGACCAAGTGGCTTCTCCCGCTGACTTGCCCCTTTGGAAGTAGAGGCTCCTACTTCCATGGGCATTATTCCTCCCCGGGACCTACTGCCAAGTGTGGCCGGGGAACAGTGACCCTTGGCCGGATAGGCCAAGTGGCTTCTCCCGCTGACTTGCCCCTTTGGAAGTAGTAGCTCCTACTTCCATGGGCATTATTCCTCCCCGGGACCTACTGCCAAGTGTGGGCGGGGAACAGTGACCCTTGGCCGGATAGGCCAAGTGGCTTCTCCCGCTGACTTGCCCCTTTGGAAGTAGTAGCTCCTACTTCCATGGGCATTATTCCTCCCCGGGACCTACTGCCAAGTGTGGCCGGGGAACAGTGACCCTTGGCCGGATAGGCCAAGTGGCTTCTCCCGCTGACTTGCCCCTTTGGAAGTAGTAGCTCCTACTTCCATGGGCATTATTCCTCCCCGGGACCTACTGCCAAGTGTGGCCGGGGAACAGTGACCCTTGGCCGGATAGGCCAAGTGGCTTCTCCCGCTGACTTGCCCCTTTGGAAGTAGTACCTCCTACTTCCATGGGCATTATTCCTCCCCGGGACCTACTGCCAAGTGTGGCCGGGGAACAGTGACCCTTGGCCGGATAGGCCAAGTGGCTTCTCCCGCTGACTTGCCCCTTTGGAAGTAGTAGCTCTTACTTCCATGGGCATTATACCTCTCGGGGACTTAGAGCCAAGTGTCTTCACCCTTTGAAGGTAGTAGCTCCTACTTCCATGGGCATTATTCCTCCCCGGGACCTACTGCCAAGTGTGGCCGGGGAACAGTGACCCTTGGCCGGATAGGCCAAGTGGCTTCTCCCGCTGACTTGCCCCTTTGGAAGTAGTAGCTCCTACTTCCATGGGCATTATTCCTCCCCGGGACCTACTGCCAAGTGTGGCCGGGGAACAGTGACCCTTGGCCGGATAGGCCAAGTGGCTTCTCCCGCTGACTTGCCCCTTTGGAAGTAGTACCTCCTACTTCCATGGGCATTATTCCTCCCCGGGACCTACTGCCAAGTGTGGCCGGGGAACAGTGACCCTTGGCCGGATAGGCCAAGTGGCTTCTCCCGCTGACTTGCCCCTTTGGAAGTAGTAGCTCTTACTTCCATGGGCATTATACCTCTCGGGGACTTAGAGCCAAGTGTCTTCACCCTTTGAAGGTAGTAGCTCCTACTTCCATGGGCATTATTCCTCCCCGGGACCTACTGCCAAGTGTGGCCGGGGAACAGTGACCCTTGGCCGGATAGGCCAAGTGGCTTCTCCCGCTGACTTGCCCCTTTGGAAGTAGTAGCTCCTACTTCCATGGGCATTATTCCTCCCCGGGACCTACTGCCAAGTGTGGCCGGGGAACAGTGACCCTTGGCCGGATAGGCCAAGTGGCTTCTCCCGCTGACTTGCCCCTTTGGAAGTAGTAGCTCCTACTTCCATGGGCATTATTCCTCCCCGGGACCTACTGCCAAGTGTGGCCGGGGAACAGTGACCCTTGGCCGGATAGGCCAAGTGGCTTCTCCCGCTGACTTGCCCCTTTGGAAGTAGTAGCTCCTACTTCCATGGGCATTATTCCTCCCCGGGACCTACTGCCAAGTGTGGCCGGGGAACAGTGACCCTTGGCCGGGTAGGCCAAGTGGCTTCTCCCGCTGACTTGCCCCTTTGGAAGTAGTAGCTCCTACTTCCATGGGCATTATTCCTCCCCGGGACCTACTGCCAAGTGTGGCCGGGGAACAGTGACCCTAAACCGGGTAGGCCAAGTGGCTTCTCCCGCTGACTTGCCCCTTTGGAAGTAGTAGCTCCTACTTCCATGGGCATTATTCCTCCCCGGGACCTACTGCCAAGTGTGGCCGGGGAACAGGGACCCTTGGCCGGGTAGACCAAGTGGCTTCTCCCGCTGACTTGCCCCTTTGGAAGTAGAGGCTCCTACTTCCATGGGCATTATTCCTCCCCGGGACCTACTGCCAAGTGTGGCCGGGGAACAGTGACCCTTGGCCGGATAGGCCAAGTGGCTTCTCCCGCTGACTTGCCCCTTTGGAAGTAGTAGCTCCTACTTCCATGGGCATTATTCCTCCCCGGGACCTACTGCCAAGTGTGGCCGGGGAACAGTGACCCTTGGCCGGATAGGCCAAGTGGCTTCTCCCGCTGACTTGCCCCTTTGGAAGTAGTAGCTCCTACTTCCATGGGCATTATTCCTCCCCGGGACCTACTGCCAAGTGTGGCCGGGGAACAGTGACCCTTGGCCGGGTAGGCCAAGTGGCTTCTCCCGCTGACTTTCCCCTTTGGAAGTAGAGGCTCCTACTTCCATGGGCATTATTCCTCCCCGGGACCTACTGCCAAGTGTGGCCGGGGAACAGTGACCCTTGGCCGGATAGGCCAACTGGCTGCTCCCGCTGACTTGCCCCTTTGGAAGTAGAGGCTCCTACTTCCATGGGCATTATTCCTCCCCGGGACCTACTGCCAAGTGTGGCCGGGGAACAGTGACCCTTGGCCGGATAGGCCAACTGGCTGCTCCCGCTGACTTGCCCCTTTGGAAGTTGGAGCTCTTACTTCCATGGGCATTATACCTCTCGGGCACTTAGAGCCAAGTGTCTTCACCCTTTGGAGGTAGTAGCTCCTACTTCCATGGGCATTATTCCTCCCCGGGACCTACTGCCAAGTGTGGCCGGGGAACAGTGACTCTTGGCCGGATAGGCCAACTGGCTTCTCCCGCTGACTTGCCCCTTTGGAAGTAGGAGCTCTTACTTCCATGGGCATTATTCCTCCTCGGGACCTACTGCCAAGTGTGGCCGGGGAACAGTGACTCTTGGCCGGATAGGCCAACTGGCTTCTCCCGCTGACTTGCCCCTTTGGAAGTAGGAGCTCTTACTTCCATGGGCATTATTCCTCCCCGGGACCTACTGCCAAGTGTGGCCGGGGAACAGTGACCCTTGGCCGGATAGGCCAACTGGCTGCTCCCGCTGACTTGCCCCTTTGGAAGTAGAGGCTCCTACTTCCATGGGCATTATTCCTCCCCGGGACCTACTGCCAAGTGTGGCCGGGGAACAGTGACCCTTGGCCGGATAGGCCAACTGGCTGCTCCCGCTGACTTGCCCCTTTGGAAGTAGGAGCTCTTACTTCCATGGGCATTATACCTCTCGGGGTCTTAGAGCCAAGTGTCTTCACCCTTTGAAGGTAGTAGCTCCTACTTCCATGGGCATTATTCCTCCCCGGGACCTACTGCCAAATGTGGCCGGGGAACAGTGACTCTAGGCCGGATAGGCCAACTGGCTTCTCCCGCTGACTTGCCCCTTTGGAAGTAGTAGCTCCTACTTCCATGGGCATTATTCCTCCCCGGGACCTACTGCCAAGTGTGGCCGGGGAACAGTGACTCTTGGCCGGATAGGCCAACTGGCTTCTCCCGCTGACTTGCCCCTTTGGAAGTAGTAGCTCCTACTTCCATGGGCATTATTCCTCCCCGGGACCTACTGCCTAGTGTAGCCGGGGAACAGTGACTCTTGGCCGGATAGGCCAACTGGCTTCTCCCGCTGACTTGCCCCTTTGGAAGTAGGAGCTCTTACTTCCAAGGGCATTACACCTCTCGGGCACTTAGAGCCAAGTGTCTTCACCCTTTGGAGGTAGTAGCTCCTACTTCCATGGGCATTATTCCTCCCAGGGACCTACTGCCAAATGTGGCCGGGGAACAGTGACTCTAGGCCGGATAGGCCAACTGGCTTCTCCCGCTGACTTGCCCCTTTGGAAGTAGTAGCTCCTACTTCCATGGGCATTATTCCTCCCCGGGACCTACTGCCTAGTGTGGCCGGGGAACAGTGACTCTTGGCCGGATAGGCCAACTGGCTTCTCCCGCTGACTTGCCCCTTTGGAAGTAGTAGCTCCTACTTCCATGGGCATTATTCCTCCCCGGGACCTACTGCCTAGTGTAGCCGGGGAACAGTGACTCTTGGCCGGATAGGCCAACTGGCTTCTCCCGCTGACTTGCCCCTTTGGAAGTAGGAGCTCTTACTTCCAAGGGCATTACACCTCTCGGGCACTTAGAGCCAAGTGTCTTCACCCTTTGGAGGTAGTAGCTCCTACTTCCATGGGCATTATTCCTCCCAGGGACCTACTGCCAAATGTGGCCGGGGAACAGTGACTCTAGGCCGGATAGGCCAACTGGCTTCTCCCGCTGACTTGCCCCTTTGGAAGTAGTAGCTCCTACTTCCATGGGCATTATTCCTCCCCGGGACCTACTGCCTAGTGTGGCCGGGGAACAGTGACTCTTGGCCGGATAGGCCAACTGGCTTCTCCCGCTGACTTGCCCCTTTGGAAGTAGGAGCTCCTACTTCCATGGGCATTATTCCTCCCCGGGACTTGCCGCCAAGTCTGGCCGGGGGACAGTGACACTTGGCCGGGTAGGCGAAGTGGCTTCTCCCGCTGACTTGCCCCTTTGGAAGTAGGAGCTCCTACTT
>NW_027285043.1:215000-230000 GCF_040894005.1 Engystomops pustulosus | reverse complement strand
TGGTCAGCCCAGCCCTGGGGTAGGAAGAGGGGTTGGGGTCGGTTCGGCTTCGGGTGCCCCCGCTCGGCCAAAGGTTCCCCTCGCTTTGGAAGCACGCGAGGTCGCGGAGGGTGTCGGGGTTATTTTCGGCTCCCTGGCTTCGCGGGAGCGGCCTTCGGCTAGGGCCGACGCCGTCCGGCCCGCGCAGATTTGGACCGGGGTCCGGGGCGAGTACCTGCCTCTCTCACGAAGGGAGTGTCACCGGTAAGAAGCCTCTTCCCACGTCTGCTTGCCGACTTACGCTCGCCCCGACGAGAGGCCCAACCGAAAGAGTGGAAAGGGGCAGAGATTTCCAGGGTCGCCCCACCAGGGATGCAATACCCCAGTGCAGACTGTCGGCCCTGCCCCGAACCTACTCGGTGGTTTGAAGGTTAACCTCTTGGGGAAAAGCAGCGATTCGCCTCGCGGTGCGTGCCTCCGCGGATCTAAACCCCCCTCGATCGATGTGGGGCCAGAGGACCCCTTTTCCCCGTACGAAACGGCCGGCTCACCATGGGCTCGACATCCGTGGGTCGGAGAGTTGAGCGCTTACGCGCGGCGGGACCTTATAACCTGCAGCGGCTGAGGAGCGAAGATTTCCAGGGTGGGCCCCCGGGGATGCCATACCCCGAGCAGCCAGTCGGCCCCGCTCCTAGCGCGCTGACGAGCAATGGAGTCTTCCCCGCGGCAGCCACCGCCCTCGCCTCGCCGTCGGTCGATGAAGAGCCGAGTTCGCCCTCCTCTGCTCGGGACTCGGAAACGGCCTGGCCTTCGCCTACTCCGTCGGGCAACTGCCTTCCGCCAGCCCCTTCCCTCGAATCCCCTTCTTCCATTTTAGACCCGATCAGGGGATTGGTCAGCCCAGCCCTGGGGTAGGAAGAGGGGTTGGGGTCGGTTCGGCTTCCGGTGCCCCCGCTCGGCCAAAGGTCCCCTCGCTTTGGAAGCACGCGAGGGTGCCGGGGTTATTTTCGGCTTGACGCCTAAGTCCGGTCCCTGCCGGCTCCCGTCGAGGCCCGCGGTCAAAACCAGCTCCCCGGCTGTCGGAGCCGGAGCCCCGCAGCCCGAGCGGACGCACCGAGTCCCTCATGTAAGGGATAGCCGCCCCTACGGAACGGCCCGGACTGGGACCAGGCTCCCCCAGGCGCCGAAGGGGTGGGTCGGCCGTGTTGCCGAAGCTTAGCCGGCGCTGATGACCGCAGCCCCTAACGACGCCCACAGGCGGGGGAGCCAAGGAGAGCACTAGGAAGACGTGGCGGGGTCGGACGGCTCAATTTCCAGGGTGGGACCCCGGGGGTTCAGTACCCCGGGCATCCGGTCGGTTTCGCCGGCGAGACCCCAAGCCTTCCACGGCCCCCTTCGTGGGTGCAGGGATACCGAGCAGGGTGGCTTAGACGCCAATTCCCCAGAAGTTTTAGGGATAGGGTTTGTCCGGGCGCCATCCGCAGCGACAACCTCGCAAAAGAAGCTCTCTTCCACAAAGCACGGGCAACGTTCGGGTGCGAGTGTTGGTCTCCCATGGTCTACCGACTCCCCCGGGCGGCCCAAGCGTTACGCCCACGGCCGGGCCCTCGAGCAGGCGCACCCCTGGTGCCTCTCGTAAGGGAAGGCTACGGTCCTCAACCCCTCGTATGGCGGGGAGGGCGCATTTGAAACGCTAAAGGACGAGCCCTGTTCGGGACCTGGCGGGGATCCGCGGATTGGCGAGAGGGATGGGTCTGCCGTTGGTCAGAGGGGACGCACCCCTGGGACGCAGTTTGGCATTAGCGACCGATGGCCCATCTACGACCATGTACTCCGGGAGCGCCAAGGAGGACGCGGGTGGGCTTTGGGGGCAGACTCAATTTCCAGGGTCTGGGCGCCGGGGGTGCAATACCCTTAAGCGCTCATGTCGGTTTCGTCTGCCGCCCGCCTCTGGCCCGGCTCCTAGTGACGGGTGCTGTGAACGTGCGATCGTGCTTGCGGTTGAAGAGTTCGAAGGCTACCGCTGGGGATAACACGCCCGGGGAATTTAGAAAACCCCCCCCCTCCGCTACAATCTCTGCTTCTGCCGGACTCGGAGGGGAGCCGCCCCGGGGGCGACCGCTCCCTCTCCTCTTCCGCGGCGTGCCGCGCGCTTCGCCGTCAGCAGCGGAGCGAACCTTTTTCTCGGTCCGCAGCTCTTCAGGCGTAGGCGGGCAGCGCTAACAGGGTACACTGGGGACCACTCGACCGCTACCGCTCCTACGGCAGACGACCCTACCTACCGCGGAAGCGCCACGGTGGGTCTAAGCCTCGTCCCCGCGAGGAGCAAGCGGGAGCCGTCCCTTTTCGTGCTGCGGAAATAAACCGTGGACACAGAAGTGTCTGCGCTCTCCGACCGGGCGGGGGGCGATTGGACTTGCCCGAGGGACACTAGGCGAGGCGCTACCGCGGGGAGCCGGAGCTCCTCGCTGGACGCTGCCGCCGCCAACGCCGCCGCCCCCCACCCACGGTACGGTGGAGTACGCCCGTTCCATACGCTTCGTAGCAAACCTCAGCCGAAGCAGAGAGTCCTACCGCTTGTGGCAGGAGCGGGGCCGTGCGAGGACCACACTGGCACCGCGCTACACAACCTTAGGCAGAGGACGACAGCCGCTCACGGGGAGCGGGGGATTGATGCGCGACCAAGACTGAGGCTAAGGAACGCTTTACCATAAACCGGCCGGGGCCAATACCCCTGACCGAGCAAAGTGCCTTGCCCCGCCGGATCGCGCTGTGTCAGATCGATCAAAAGAGCGGAGAGCCGAGACTCTACCGCTGGGAGTTTGTGGAGAACGGCCTGGCTTACGTCCCGTCCTCCCGCCCTCGACCTCACATGGCTAGCCTCACCCGCCGGGAGCCACCCCATTGGGGACCGTAGGGCGGAGAAGGGGTCTCCGCGTCCGGAATTTTACTTGTGGAGAACGGCCTGGCTTACGTCCCGTCCTCCCGCCCTCGACCTCACATGGCTAGCCTCACCCGCCGGGAGCCACCCCATTGGGGACCGTAGGGCGGAGAAGGGGTCTCCGCGTCCGGAATTTTACTTGTGGAGAACGGCCTGGCTTACGTCCCGTCCTCCCGCCCTCGACCTCACATGGCTAGCCTCACCCGCCGGGAGCCACCCCATTGGGGACCGTAGGGCGGAGAAGGGGTCTCCGCGTCCGGAATTTTACTTGTGGAGAACGGCCTGGCTTACGTCCCGTCCTCCCGCCCTCGACCTCACATGGCTAGCCTCACCCGCCGGGCGCCACCCCATTGGGGACCGTAGGGCGGAGAAGGGGTCTCCGCGTCCGGAATTTCTTGTGGAGAACGGCCTGGCTTGCGTCCCGTCCTCCCATGGCTAGCCTCACCCGCCGGGCGCCACCCCATTGGGGACCGTAGGGCGGAGAAGGGGTCTCCGCGTCCGGAATTTCTTGTGGAGAACGGCCTGGCTTACGTCCCGTTCTCCCGCCCTCGACCTCACATGGCTAGCCTACCCCGCCGGGCGCCGCTCCATTGGGGATACGGTACAGCAAAGCGCGACGCCGCACGATGCCAACACTTTGTGCAAAAACCTGGCAGAGTCGACCAAAACCTCGCTTCTTTGACCGGTATTTTTGATGCTTTTCTCTGCCGCCGAAGGTGCACTGAGGGTCGGATCGCCCAAAATTTTTATGTTTTTGTCTGCGGTTCTTCCGAGAGGTGCCCGCCTGGCAGTTCTTTTTCAGCAGCCTTCGAAGGACATCCGGCGGGCAAGCCAGGGGTCGGCAGCCGCCGGCGGTGAGCCTTCCCCGGCAGGAGCAGGGCAGCTCGGACCGCAAAATTTTTTCGACTTTCGCCGAGGCCAAAAGCCCATGCACTTCGAAATCCTGCCCGCAGCGCCGTCTCCTGTCAGACTTCCCATGCCGCCTGCGGTGGTCCTCGCCCGGCAGAGAGAATCCGGAGTCGCCCTCTCACCGGTTCTTTTTCACCATTCCGGAGCTCTGAAATCTGCCGGACACCGAGTGGCCGAGGACGCTTCCAGGAGGGCGGCAGCGAGAGGCAGAGTGCCACCGGTCGGGTCCCCGGTTCTCCCACACTTTGAAATTTTTTCCCCGTTTGTTCTGGTGGGATGGAGAGAGAGCGTGGCTTATGCGCCCTCTGCCCCGCGGTACGCCCTTGGCTAGCCTTACGCCGGTGGTTCGCCAGGCCACCGGCACCTTGTACAGCGGGGTCGGCGTGGCTTATGCGCCCTCTCCCCCGCGGTCCGCCCTGGCTAGCCTTACGCCGGTGGTTCGCCAGGCCACCGGCACCTTGTATGGCGGGGACGGCGTGGCTTATGCGCCCGTCAACCCACCTGCTCGCCCCGGCTAGCCTTTTACCCGGAGGGCGCCACGCTCCGGGTACCAGTGAGCGGCACGAACCCAGTCATACCATGCCGCTCACCTCGCGCCCTCTCCGGCCTCCGCCGCGGAGACCTCCCGCTCTGTTCTGCGGAGAGCGATGACGGGCACAATCTACAAAGTCCCCGATGGTTAAGGACGTAGACTGTTGAGCGGGACCTACACACTCTTGTAGCCGAAGGGGCTCGCCATTTCCCGCAGAAAATGGATCACCTCCCGCAGAGGAACATGAAATGCCCCTTCCCGCGGGACCCGAAGGACCGCCCTGTCCGAGCAGGCCTCCAGGACCACGGCACGCAAAAGCGACTCAGTCCCGCTGGCATTACGGATCTGACTTAGTGCAAAAGCCTGGCAGAGTCGACCAAAACTCCCCTTCTCTGACCGGTATTTTTGCTGCTTCTCTCTGCCGCCGAAGGTGCACTGAAAGTCGGACCGGTCGGTTTTGGTCTGCGGTTCTTCCGAGAGGTGCCCGTCTCGGGGTTCTTTTTCAGCAGCCTTCGAAGGCGATCCGGCGGGCAAGCCAGGGGTTGGCAGCCGCCGGCGGTAAGCCTTCCCCGGCAGGAGCAGGGCAGCTCGGACCGCAAAATTTTTTCGACTTTCGCCGAGGACAAAAAGCCCAGCCACTTAGAAAGCCTGCCGCGGCGCCGTCTCCTGTCAGACGTCCCCGCCGCCTGCGGTGGTCCTCGCCCGGCAGTGAGAAACCAGAGTCGCCCTCTCTCCGGTTCTTTTTCACCATTCCGGAGCTCTGGAATCTGCCGTACTCCGAGTGACCGAGGACGCTTCCAGGAGGGCGGCAGCGAGAGGCAGAGTGCCACCGGTCGGGTCCCCGGTTCTCCCACACTTTGAAATTTTTTCCCCGTTTGTACTGGTGGGATGGAGAGAGAGCGTGGCTTAAGCGCCCTCTGCCCCGCGGTCCGCCCTGGCTAGCCTTACGCCGGTGGTTCGCCAGGCCACCGGCACCTTGTATGGCGGGGACGGCGTGGCTTATGCGCCCGTCAACCCACCTGCTCGCCCCGGCTAGCCTTTTACCCGGAGGGCGCCACGCTCCGGGTACCAGTGAGCGGCACGAACCCAGTCATACCATGCCGCTCACCTCGCGCCCTCTCCGGCCTCCGCCGCGGAGACCTCCCGCTCTGTTCTGCGGAGAGCGATGACGGGCACAATCTACAAAGTCCCCGATGGTTAAGGACGTAGACTGTTGAGCGGGACCTACACACTCTTGTAGCCGAAGGGGCTCGCCATTTCCCGCAGAAAATGGATCACCTCCCGCAGAGGAACATGAAATGCCCCTTCCCGCGGGACCCGAAGGACCGCCCTGTCCGAGCAGGCCTCCAGGACCACGGCACGCAAAAGCGACTCAGTCCCGCTGGCATTACGGATCTGACTTAGTGCAAAAGCCTGGCAGAGTCGACCAAAACTCCCCTTCTCTGACCGGTATTTTTGCTGCTTCTCTCTGCCGCCGAAGGTGCACTGAAAGTCGGACCGGTCGGTTTTGGTCTGCGGTTCTTCCGAGAGGTGCCCGTCTCGGGGTTCTTTTTCAGCAGCCTTCGAAGGCGATCCGGCGGGCAAGCCAGGGGTTGGCAGCCGCCGGCGGTAAGCCTTCCCCGGCAGGAGCAGGGCAGCTCGGACCGCAAAATTTTTTCGACTTTCGCCGAGGACAAAAAGCCCAGCCACTTAGAAAGCCTGCCGCGGCGCCGTCTCCTGTCAGACGTCCCCGCCGCCTGCGGTGGTCCTCGCCCGGCAGAGAGAAGCCGGATTCGCCCTCTCTCCGGTTCTTTTTCACCATTCCGGAGCTCTGAAATCTGCCGTACTCCGAGTGACCGAGGACGCTTCCAGGAGGGCGGCAGCGAGAGGCAGAGTGCCACCGGTCGGGTCCCCGGTTCTCCCACACTTAGAGAATTTTTCGCTTGGTGCTGCTGCGAGGACGTAGGTCTTTCGACCGGGGCAAGCCTGGAGGGCGGTAGCCGGGTTTGGCGCCCTATTCCCGGCTAGCTCTCGGCGGCTTCACCCGGTTGGAGCTCCGACTTCCATGGGCATGTTCCTCACCGGGACCTACGACAAAGTGTGGCCGAGGGACAGTGACACATTCCCGGGTAGCCTGAGTGGCTGCTCCCGCTGAGCCACTTCCATGGGCATTATTCCTCCCCGGGACTTGCCGCCAAGTCTTGGCCGGGGGACAGTGACACATTCCCGGCTAGCCTGAGTGGCTGCTCCCGCTGAGCCACTTCCATGGGCATTATTCCTCCCCGGGACTTGCCGCCAAGTCTTGGCCGGGGGACAGTGACACATTCCCGGGTAGCCTGAGTGGCTGCTCCCGCTGAGCCACTTCCATGGGCATTATTCCTCCCCGGGACTTGCCGCCAAGTCTTGGCCGGGGGACAGTGACACATTGCCGGGTAGCCTGAGTGGCTGCTCCCGCTGAGCTCTTACTTCCATGGGCATGTTCCTGACCGGGACCAACTACCAAGTGTGGCCGGGTTTCGAGCTCCAAACTCGGCTTGCACTTGGTGGCCAAGGGGGTCCCCTCCGCTCCAGGAAGGGCGCCCTCCAGCGGGCAGACGAGGGTACTTCTAGTCTGCCCGAGCTCCATGGGGCCCCTCTCGCCCCTAGGCTCCCCGCCCAGGGTTCCAGGGTCCCGGCTACAGCCACCCAGCCGAGTCCCATATAGGGTACCGGGCCTGGCAGGAATCATGCCGGAATTAGTGAGACCTCCTCGGCCGCGGCTCAGCCGCAAAACTCCCTTTCGCGGTTCTCTTCCCACCAACTTCCATGGGCATGTTCCTCACCGGGACCTCCGACCAAGTGTGGCCGGGGAACAGTCACCCATGCCCGGGCAGCCTCAGCGAGTGCTCCCGCTGAGGTCAACTTGGAGGTTGGAGCTCCGACTTCCATGGGCACTATTCCTCCCCGGGACCTGCCGCCAAGTCTGGCCGGGGGACAGTGACACATTCCCGGGTAGCCTGAGCGGATGCTCCCGCTGAACTCTTTAGTTCCATGGGCATGTTCCTCATCAGGAACCCAACGACCAAGGGTGGCCGAGGGACAGTGACACATTCTCGGGTAGCCTGAGTGGCTGCTCCCGCTGAGCTACTTCCATGAGCACTATTCCTCCCCGGGACCTGCCGCCAAGTCTGGCCGGGGGACAGTGACACATTCCCGGGTAGCCTGAGTGGCTGCTCCCGCTGAGCTACTTCCATGGGCACTATTCCTCCCCGGGACTTGCCGCCAAGTCTTGGCCGGGGGACAGTGACACATTCCCGGGTAGCCTGAGTGGCTGCTCCCGCTGAGGTACTTCCATGAGCACTATTCCTCCCCGGGACTTGCCGCCAAGTCTTGGCCGGGGGACAGTGACACATTCCCGGGTAGCCTGAGTGGCTGCTCCCGCTGAGCTCCGACTTCCATGGCCATGTTCCTCACCGGGACCTCCGACCAAGCCTGGCCGGGTTTCGAGCTCCAAACTCGGCTTGCACTTGGTGGCCAAGGGGGTCCCCTCCGCTCCGGAAAGGGCGCCCTCCAGCGGGCAGACGAGGGTACTTCTAGTCTGCCCGAGCTCCATGGGGCCCCTCTCGCCCCTAGGCTCCCCGCCCAGGGTTCCAGGGTCCCGGCTACAGCCACCCAGCCGAGTCCCATATAGGGTACCGGGCCTGGCAGGAATCATGCCGGAATTAGTGAGACCTCCTCGGCCGCGGCTCAGCCGCAAAACTCCCTTTCGCGGTTCTCTTCCCACCAACTTCCATGGGCATGTTCCTCACCGGGACCTCCGACCAAGTGTGGCCGGGGAACAGTCACCCATGCCCGGGCAGCCTCAGCGAGTGCTCCCGCTGAGGTCAACTTGGAGGTTGGAGCTCCGACTTCCATGGGCACTATTCCTCCCCGGGACCTGCCGCCAAGTCTGGCCGGGGGACAGTGACACATTCCCGGGTAGCCTGAGCGGATGCTCCCGCTGAACTCTTTAGTTCCATGGGCATGTTCCTCATCAGGAACCCAACGACCAAGGGTGGCCGAGGGACAGTGACACATTCTCGGGTAGCCTGAGTGGCTGCTCCCGCTGAGCTACTTCCATGAGCACTATTCCTCCCCGGGACCTGCCGCCAAGTCTGGCCGGGGGACAGTGACACATTCTCGGGTAGCCTGAGTGGCTGCTCCCGCTGAGCTACTTCCATGAGCACTATTCCTCCCCGGGACCTGCCGCCAAGTCTGGCCGGGGGACAGTGACACATTCCCGGGTAGCCTGAGTGGCTGCTCCCGCTGAGCTACTTCCATGGGCACTCTTCCTCCCCGGGACTTGCCGCCAAGTCTTGGCCGGGGGACAGTGACACATTCCCGGGTAAGCCTGAGCGGCTGCTCCCGCTGAACTCTTACTTCCATGGGCACTATTCCTCCCCGGGACTTGCCGCCAAGTCTTGGCCGGGGGACAGTGACACATTCCCGGGTAGCCTGAGTGGCTGCTCCCGCTGAGCTCCGACTTCCATGGCCATGTTCCTCACCGGGACCTCCGACCAAGCCTGGCCGGGTTTCGAGCTCCAAACTCGGCTTGCACTTGGTGGCCAAGGGGGTCCCCTCCGCTCCGGGAAGGGCGCCCTCCAGCGGGCAGACGAGGGTACTTCTAGTCTGCCCGAGCTCCATGGGGCCCCTCTCGCCCCTAGGCTCCCCGCCCAGGGTTCCAGGGTCACGGATCCAACCACCATGCCGAGTCCGGTTTGGGGACCGGGAATGGCAGGAATCAAGCCGGGATCGGTGCGCCCTCCTCGGCCGCGGCTTAGCGCAAAAACTCCCTTTCGCGGTTCTCTTCCCTTCAACTTCCATGGGCACGTTCCACACCGGGACCTACGACCAAGTGAGCCCGGGGAACAGTCACCCATGCCCGGGCAGCCTCAGCAAGTGCTCCAGCTGAGGTCAATTTGGAGTTTGGAGCTCCGACTTCCATGGGCATGTTCCTCACCGGGACCTACGACCAAGCGTGGCCGAGAACAGTGACACATTCCCGGGTAAGCCTTAGCGGCTTCTCCCGCTGAGCTCCTACTTCCATGAGCACTATTCCTCCCCGGGACTTGCCGCCAAGTCTGGCCTGGGGGGACAGTGACACATTCCCGGGAAGCCTGTGCGGCTGCTCCCGCTAGGCTCTTACTTCCATGGGCATTATTCCTCCCCGGGACTTGCCGCCAAGTCTGGCCGGGGGACAGTGACTCTTGGCCGGATAGGCCAAGTGGCTTCTCCCGCTGACTTGCCCCTTTGGAAGTAGTAGCTCCTACTTCCATGGGCATTATTCCTCTCCGGGACCTACTGCCAAGTGTGGCCGGGGAACAGTGACTCTTGGCCGTATAGGCCAAGTGGCTTCTCCCGCTGACTTGCCCCTTTGGAAGTAGGAGCTACGACTTCCATGGGCATTATTCCTCCCCGGGACCTACTGCCAAGTGTGGCCGGGGAACAGTGACTCTTGGCCGGATAGGCCAACTGGCTGCTCCCGCTTAAGTGCCCCTTTGGAAGTAGTAGCTCTCACTTCCATGGGCATTATTCCTCTCGCTGACCTACAGCCAGGTGTCTTCACCCTTTGGAAGTAGTAGCTCCTACTTCCGTGGGCATCATTCCTCCCCGGGACTTGCCGCCAAGTCAGGCCGGGGGACAGTGACATGTGGCCGGATAGGCCAAGTGGCTTCTCCCGCTGACTTGCCCCTTTGGAAGTAGTAGCTCCTACTTCCATGGGCATTATTCCTCCCCGGGACTTGCAGCCAAGTCTGGCCGGGGGACAGTGACTCTTGGCCGGATAGGCCAAGTGGCTTCTCCCGCTGACCTCACCCTTTGGAAGTAGTAGCTCCTACTTCCATGGGCATTATTCCTCCCCGGGACTTGCAGCCAAGTCTGGCCGGGGGACAGTGACTCTTGGCCGGATAGGCCAAGTGGCTTCTCCCGCTGACCTCACCCTTTGGAAGTAGGAGCTCCTACTTCCATGGGCATTATTCCTCCCCGGGACTTGCCGCCAAGTCTGGCCGGGGGACAGTGACATGTGGCCGGTCAGGCCAAGTGGCTTCTCCCGCTGACTTGCCCCTTTGGAAGTAGTAGCTCCTACTTCCATGGGCATTATTCCTCCCCGGGACCTACTGCCAAGTGTGGCCGGGGAACAGTGACCCTTGGCCGGATAGGCCAAGTGGCTTCTCCCGCTGACTTGCCCCTTTGGAAGTAGTAGCTCCTACTTCCATGGGCATTATTCCTCCCCGGGACCTACTGCCAAGTGTGGCCGGGGAACAGTGACCCTTGGCCGGATAGGCCAAGTGGCTTCTCCCGCTGACTTGCCCCTTTGGAAGTAGTAGCTCCTACTTCCATGGGCATTATTCCTCCCCGGGACCTACTGCCAAGTGTGGCCGGGGAACAGTGACCCTTGGCCGGGTAGGCCAAGTGGCTTCTCCCGCTGACTTGCCCCTTTGGAAGTAGTAGCTCCTACTTCCATGGGCATTATTCCTCCCCGGGACCTACTGCCAAGTGTGGCCGGGGAACAGTGACCCTAAACCGGGTAGGCCAAGTGGCTTCTCCCGCTGACTTGCCCCTTTGGAAGTAGTAGCTCCTACTTCCATGGGCATTATTCCTCCCCGGGACCTACTGCCAAGTGTGGCCGGGGAACAGGGACCCTTGGCCGGGTAGACCAAGTGGCTTCTCCCGCTGACTTGCCCCTTTGGAAGTAGAGGCTCCTACTTCCATGGGCATTATTCCTCCCCGGGACCTACTGCCAAGTGTGGCCGGGGAACAGTGACCCTTGGCCGGATAGGCCAAGTGGCTTCTCCCGCTGACTTGCCCCTTTGGAAGTAGTAGCTCCTACTTCCATGGGCATTATTCCTCCCCGGGACCTACTGCCAAGTGTGGCCGGGGAACAGTGACCCTTGGCCGGATAGGCCAAGTGGCTTCTCCCGCTGACTTGCCCCTTTGGAAGTAGTAGCTCCTACTTCCATGGGCATTATTCCTCCCCGGGACCTACTGCCAAGTGTGGCCGGGGAACAGTGACCCTTGGCCGGGTAGGCCAAGTGGCTTCTCCCGCTGACTTTCCCCTTTGGAAGTAGAGGCTCCTACTTCCATGGGCATTATTCCTCCCCGGGACCTACTGCCAAGTGTGGCCGGGGAACAGTGACCCTTGGCCGGATAGGCCAACTGGCTGCTCCCGCTGACTTGCCCCTTTGGAAGTAGAGGCTCCTACTTCCATGGGCATTATTCCTCCCCGGGACCTACTGCCAAGTGTGGCCGGGGAACAGTGACCCTTGGCCGGATAGGCCAACTGGCTGCTCCCGCTGACTTGCCCCTTTGGAAGTTGGAGCTCTTACTTCCATGGGCATTATACCTCTCGGGCACTTAGAGCCAAGTGTCTTCACCCTTTGGAGGTAGTAGCTCCTACTTCCATGGGCATTATTCCTCCCCGGGACCTACTGCCAAGTGTGGCCGGGGAACAGTGACTCTTGGCCGGATAGGCCAACTGGCTTCTCCCGCTGACTTGCCCCTTTGGAAGTAGGAGCTCTTACTTCCATGGGCATTATTCCTCCTCGGGACCTACTGCCAAGTGTGGCCGGGGAACAGTGACTCTTGGCCGGATAGGCCAACTGGCTTCTCCCGCTGACTTGCCCCTTTGGAAGTAGGAGCTCTTACTTCCATGGGCATTATTCCTCCCCGGGACCTACTGCCAAGTGTGGCCGGGGAACAGTGACCCTTGGCCGGATAGGCCAACTGGCTGCTCCCGCTGACTTGCCCCTTTGGAAGTAGAGGCTCCTACTTCCATGGGCATTATTCCTCCCCGGGACCTACTGCCAAGTGTGGCCGGGGAACAGTGACCCTTGGCCGGATAGGCCAACTGGCTGCTCCCGCTGACTTGCCCCTTTGGAAGTAGGAGCTCTTACTTCCATGGGCATTATACCTCTCGGGGTCTTAGAGCCAAGTGTCTTCACCCTTTGAAGGTAGTAGCTCCTACTTCCATGGGCATTATTCCTCCCCGGGACCTACTGCCAAATGTGGCCGGGGAACAGTGACTCTAGGCCGGATAGGCCAACTGGCTTCTCCCGCTGACTTGCCCCTTTGGAAGTAGTAGCTCCTACTTCCATGGGCATTATTCCTCCCCGGGACCTACTGCCAAGTGTGGCCGGGGAACAGTGACTCTTGGCCGGATAGGCCAACTGGCTTCTCCCGCTGACTTGCCCCTTTGGAAGTAGTAGCTCCTACTTCCATGGGCATTATTCCTCCCCGGGACCTACTGCCTAGTGTAGCCGGGGAACAGTGACTCTTGGCCGGATAGGCCAACTGGCTTCTCCCGCTGACTTGCCCCTTTGGAAGTAGGAGCTCTTACTTCCAAGGGCATTACACCTCTCGGGCACTTAGAGCCAAGTGTCTTCACCCTTTGGAGGTAGTAGCTCCTACTTCCATGGGCATTATTCCTCCCAGGGACCTACTGCCAAATGTGGCCGGGGAACAGTGACTCTAGGCCGGATAGGCCAACTGGCTTCTCCCGCTGACTTGCCCCTTTGGAAGTAGTAGCTCCTACTTCCATGGGCATTATTCCTCCCCGGGACCTACTGCCTAGTGTGGCCGGGGAACAGTGACTCTTGGCCGGATAGGCCAACTGGCTTCTCCCGCTGACTTGCCCCTTTGGAAGTAGTAGCTCCTACTTCCATGGGCATTATTCCTCCCCGGGACCTACTGCCTAGTGTAGCCGGGGAACAGTGACTCTTGGCCGGATAGGCCAACTGGCTTCTCCCGCTGACTTGCCCCTTTGGAAGTAGGAGCTCTTACTTCCAAGGGCATTACACCTCTCGGGCACTTAGAGCCAAGTGTCTTCACCCTTTGGAGGTAGTAGCTCCTACTTCCATGGGCATTATTCCTCCCAGGGACCTACTGCCAAATGTGGCCGGGGAACAGTGACTCTAGGCCGGATAGGCCAACTGGCTTCTCCCGCTGACTTGCCCCTTTGGAAGTAGTAGCTCCTACTTCCATGGGCATTATTCCTCCCCGGGACCTACTGCCTAGTGTGGCCGGGGAACAGTGACTCTTGGCCGGATAGGCCAACTGGCTTCTCCCGCTGACTTGCCCCTTTGGAAGTAGGAGCTCCTACTTCCATGGGCATTATTCCTCCCCGGGACTTGCCGCCAAGTCTGGCCGGGGGACAGTGACACTTGGCCGGGTAGGCGAAGTGGCTTCTCCCGCTGACTTGCCCCTTTGGAAGTAGGAGCTCCTACTTCCATGGGCATTATTCCTCCCCGGGACTTGCCGCCAAGTCTGGCCGGGGAACAGTGACATGCGGCCGGATACGGCCGAGCGGCTGCTCCCGCTGACGTCATCACTTTGGAAGTAGGAGCTCCTACTTCCATGGGCTTGTTCCTCCCCGGGACTTGCCGCCAAGTCTGGCCGGGGGACAGTGACATGTGGCCGGATAGGCCAACTGGCTGCTCCCGCTGAGCTCCTACTTCCATGGGCTTGCCCCTCCCCGGGACTTGCCGCCAAGTCTGGCCGGGGAACAGTGACATGCGGCCGGATACGGCCGAGCGGCTGCTCCCGCTGACGTCATCACTTTGGAAGTAGGAGCTCCTACTTCCATGGGCTTGTTCCTCCCCGGGACTTGCCGCCAAGTCTGGCCGGGGGACAGTGACATGTGGCCGCATAGGCCAACTGGCTGCTCCCGCTGAGCTCCTACTTCCATGGGCTTGCCCCTCCCCGGGACTTGCCGCCAAGTCTGGCCGGGGGACAGTGACATGCCGCCGGATACGGCCGAGCGGCTGCTCCCGCTGACGTCATCACTTTGGAAGTAGGAGCTCCTACTTCCATGGGCTTGTTCCTCCCCGGGACTTGCCGCCAAGTCTGGCCGGGGGACAGTGACATGTGGCCGCATAGGCCAACTGGCTGCTCCCGCTGAGCTCCTACTTCCATGGGCTTGTTCCTCCCCGGGACTTGCCGCCAAGTCTGGCCGGGGGACAGTGACATGCCGCCGGATACGGCCGAGCGGCTGCTCCCGCTGACGTCATCACTTTGGAAGTAGGAGCTCCTACTTCCATGGGCTTGTTCCTCCCCGGGACTTGCCGCCAAGTCTGGCCGGGGGACAGTGACATGTGGCCGGATAGGCCAACTGGCTGCTCCCGCTGAGCTCCTACTTCCATGGGCTTGCCCCTCCCCGGGACTTGCCGCCAAGTCTGGCCGGGGAACAGTGACATGCGGCCGGATACGGCCGAGCGGCTGCTCCCGCTGACGTCATCACTTTGGAAGTAGGAGCTCCTACTTCCATGGGCTTGTTCCTCCCCGGGACTTGCCGCCAAGTCTGGCCGGGGGACAGTGACATGTGGCCGGATAGGCCAACTGGCTGCTCCCGCTGAGCTCCTACTTCCATGGGCTTGCCCCTCCCCGGGACTTGCCGCCAAGTCTGGCCGGGGGACAGTGACATGCGGCCGGATACGGCCGAGCGGCTGCTCCCGCTGACGTCATCACTTCGGAAGTCCATGCTCGGGGCAAGGCTCGCACTCCAGGCGAGAACCAGCTCTGCGGGGCCGGCGGCGCGTGCTTGGCCGAGCCCCCGTGACCAACGGGGGCTAGACGTCGGAGGCATGCCCGCAGAGGTGCACCCCTCGCCGGCCACACTCTCTGACATCCTCCGGCCTCTGCTCCGCGC
>NW_027285043.1:182500-205000 GCF_040894005.1 Engystomops pustulosus | reverse complement strand
GGCTGCGCATAGAAGGAAAGCATTGGACGCTCGACTTCAGCACCTCGACAGCGCCACCACCACCTCTCACCACTGTTAAGCGAGAGAGAGACGATAGGGAGCCGTCGCGACGTACCCATGCAGCGCCGCCCGCCAACGCACAGAGGAGCGGAGGGGATCGGGCGCCAGGTCCGGGGGAAGGCTGGGAGGGAAGCTACGGCGCTGCTACCCAGCTTTCAACCCTTCGGGACCGGTGCTCCGCTCCTATCGCTCCGGCGAACAGGGTCCGCTACGCTTTCAACACCAGCGCCCGGCAGAGGGCTTGGAGAAGGCTCGCGCGGATCCTCGGCTCGGATCGCCTGGCTTCGCGGGAGCGGCCTTCGGCTAGGGCCGACGACGGCCGGACCGAGCAGATTTGGACCGGGGTGCGGGGCGAGTACCTGCCTCTCTCACGAAGGGAGTGTCACCGGTAAGAAGCCTCTTCCCACGTCTGCTTGCCGACTTACGCTCGCCCCGACGAGAGGCCCAACCGAAAGAGTGGAAAGGGGCAGAGATTTCCAGGGTCGCCCCACCAGGGATGCAATACCCCAGTGCAGGCAGTCGGCCCTGCCCCGAACCTACTCGGTGGTTTGAAGGTTAACCTCTTGGGGAAAAGCAGCGATTCGCCTCGCGGTGCGTGCCTCCGCGGATCTAAACCCCCTCGATCGATGTGGGGCCAGAGGACCCCTTTTCCCCGTACGAAACTGTCAGCTCACCATGGGCTCGACGTCCGTGGGTCGGGGAGTTGAGCGCTTACGCGCGGCGGGACCTTATAACCTGCAGCGGCTGAGGAGCGAAGATTTCCAGGGTGGGCCCCCGGGGATGCCATACCCCGAGCAGCCTGTCGGCCCCGCTCCTAGCACGCTGGCAAGCAATGGAGTCTTCCCCGCGGCAGCCACCGCCTTCGCCCTAGCCTCGCCGTCAGTCGATGAAGAACGTCGTTCGCCCTCCTCTGCTCGGGATTTGGAAACGGCCTGGCCTTCGCCTACTCCGTCGGGCAACTGCCTTCCGCCAGCCCCTTCCCTCGAATCCCCTTCTTCCATTTTAGACCCGATCAGGGGATTGGTCAGCCCAGCCCTGGGGTAGGAAGAGGGGTTGGGGTCGGTTCGGCTTCGGGTGCCCCCGCTCGGCCAAAGGTTCCCCTCGCTTTGGAAGCACGCGAGGTCGCGGAGGGTGTCGGGGTTATTTTCGGCTCCCTGGCTTCGCGGGAGCGGCCTTCGGCTAGGGCCGACGCCGTCCGGCCCGCGCAGATTTGGACCGGGGTCCGGGGCGAGTACCTGCCTCTCTCACGAAGGGAGTGTCACCGGTAAGAAGCCTCTTCCCACGTCTGCTTGCCGACTTACGCTCGCCCCGACGAGAGGCCCAACCGAAAGAGTGGAAAGGGGCAGAGATTTCCAGGGTCGCCCCACCAGGGATGCAATACCCCAGTGCAGACTGTCGGCCCTGCCCCGAACCTACTCGGTGGTTTGAAGGTTAACCTCTTGGGGAAAAGCAGCGATTCGCCTCGCGGTGCGTGCCTCCGCGGATCTAAACCCCCCTCGATCGATGTGGGGCCAGAGGACCCCTTTTCCCCGTACGAAACGGCCGGCTCACCATGGGCTCGACATCCGTGGGTCGGAGAGTTGAGCGCTTACGCGCGGCGGGACCTTATAACCTGCAGCGGCTGAGGAGCGAAGATTTCCAGGGTGGGCCCCCGGGGATGCCATACCCCGAGCAGCCAGTCGGCCCCGCTCCTAGCGCGCTGACGAGCAATGGAGTCTTCCCCGCGGCAGCCACCGCCCTCGCCTCGCCGTCGGTCGATGAAGAGCCGAGTTCGCCCTCCTCTGCTCGGGACTCGGAAACGGCCTGGCCTTCGCCTACTCCGTCGGGCAACTGCCTTCCGCCAGCCCCTTCCCTCGAATCCCCTTCTTCCATTTTAGACCCGATCAGGGGATTGGTCAGCCCAGCCCTGGGGTAGGAAGAGGGGTTGGGGTCGGTTCGGCTTCCGGTGCCCCCGCTCGGCCAAAGGTCCCCTCGCTTTGGAAGCACGCGAGGGTGCCGGGGTTATTTTCGGCTTGACGCCTAAGTCCGGTCCCTGCCGGCTCCCGTCGAGGCCCGCGGTCAAAACCAGCTCCCCGGCTGTCGGAGCCGGAGCCCCGCAGCCCGAGCGGACGCACCGAGTCCCTCATGTAAGGGATAGCCGCCCCTACGGAACGGCCCGGACTGGGACCAGGCTCCCCCAGGCGCCGAAGGGGTGGGTCGGCCGTGTTGCCGAAGCTTAGCCGGCGCTGATGACCGCAGCCCCTAACGACGCCCACAGGCGGGGGAGCCAAGGAGAGCACTAGGAAGACGTGGCGGGGTCGGACGGCTCAATTTCCAGGGTGGGACCCCGGGGGTTCAGTACCCCGGGCATCCGGTCGGTTTCGCCGGCGAGACCCCAAGCCTTCCACGGCCCCCTTCGTGGGTGCAGGGATACCGAGCAGGGTGGCTTAGACGCCAATTCCCCAGAAGTTTTAGGGATAGGGTTTGTCCGGGCGCCATCCGCAGCGACAACCTCGCAAAAGAAGCTCTCTTCCACAAAGCACGGGCAACGTTCGGGTGCGAGTGTTGGTCTCCCATGGTCTACCGACTCCCCCGGGCGGCCCAAGCGTTACGCCCACGGCCGGGCCCTCGAGCAGGCGCACCCCTGGTGCCTCTCGTAAGGGAAGGCTACGGTCCTCAACCCCTCGTATGGCGGGGAGGGCGCATTTGAAACGCTAAAGGACGAGCCCTGTTCGGGACCTGGCGGGGATCCGCGGATTGGCGAGAGGGATGGGTCTGCCGTTGGTCAGAGGGGACGCACCCCTGGGACGCAGTTTGGCATTAGCGACCGATGGCCCATCTACGACCATGTACTCCGGGAGCGCCAAGGAGGACGCGGGTGGGCTTTGGGGGCAGACTCAATTTCCAGGGTCTGGGCGCCGGGGGTGCAATACCCTTAAGCGCTCATGTCGGTTTCGTCTGCCGCCCGCCTCTGGCCCGGCTCCTAGTGACGGGTGCTGTGAACGTGCGATCGTGCTTGCGGTTGAAGAGTTCGAAGGCTACCGCTGGGGATAACACGCCCGGGGAATTTAGAAAACCCCCCCCCTCCGCTACAATCTCTGCTTCTGCCGGACTCGGAGGGGAGCCGCCCCGGGGGCGACCGCTCCCTCTCCTCTTCCGCGGCGTGCCGCGCGCTTCGCCGTCAGCAGCGGAGCGAACCTTTTTCTCGGTCCGCAGCTCTTCAGGCGTAGGCGGGCAGCGCTAACAGGGTACACTGGGGACCACTCGACCGCTACCGCTCCTACGGCAGACGACCCTACCTACCGCGGAAGCGCCACGGTGGGTCTAAGCCTCGTCCCCGCGAGGAGCAAGCGGGAGCCGTCCCTTTTCGTGCTGCGGAAATAAACCGTGGACACAGAAGTGTCTGCGCTCTCCGACCGGGGGGGGGCGATTGGACTTGCCCGAGGGACACTAGGCGAGGCGCTACCGCGGGGAGCCGGAGCTCCTCGCTGGACGCTGCCGCCGCCAACGCCGCCGCCCCCCACCCACGGTACGGTGGAGTACGCCCGTTCCATACGCTTCGTAGCAAACCTCAGCCGAAGCAGAGAGTCCTACCGCTTGTGGCAGGAGCGGGGCCGTGCGAGGACCACACTGGCACCGCGCTACACAACCTTAGGCAGAGGACGACAGCCGCTCACGGGGAGCGGGGGATTGATGCGCGACCAAGACTGAGGCTAAGGAACGCTTTACCATAAACCGGCCGGGGCCAATACCCCTGACCGAGCAAAGTGCCTTGCCCCGCCGGATCGCGCTGTGTCAGATCGATCAAAAGAGCGGAGAGCCGAGACTCTACCGCTGGGAGTTTGTGGAGAACGGCCTGGCTTACGTCCCGTCCTCCCGCCCTCGACCTCACATGGCTAGCCTCACCCGCCGGGAGCCACCCCATTGGGGACCGTAGGGCGGAGAAGGGGTCTCCGCGTCCGGAATTTTACTTGTGGAGAACGGCCTGGCTTACGTCCCGTCCTCCCGCCCTCGACCTCACATGGCTAGCCTCACCCGCCGGGAGCCACCCCATTGGGGACCGTAGGGCGGAGAAGGGGTCTCCGCGTCCGGAATTTTACTTGTGGAGAACGGCCTGGCTTACGTCCCGTCCTCCCGCCCTCGACCTCACATGGCTAGCCTCACCCGCCGGGAGCCACCCCATTGGGGACCGTAGGGCGGAGAAGGGGTCTCCGCGTCCGGAATTTCTTGTGGAGAACGGCCTGGCTTACGTCCCGTTCTCCCGCCCTCGACCTCACATGGCTAGCCTACCCCGCCGGGCGCCGCTCCATTGGGGATACGGTACAGCAAAGCGCGACGCCGCACGATGCCAACACTTTGTGCAAAAACCTGGCAGAGTCGACCAAAACCTCGCTTCTTTGACCGGTATTTTTGATGCTTTTCTCTGCCGCCGAAGGTGCACTGAGGGTCGGATCGCCCAAAATTTTTATGTTTTTGTCTGCGGTTCTTCCGAGAGGTGCCCGCCTGGCAGTTCTTTTTCAGCAGCCTTCGAAGGACATCCGGCGGGCAAGCCAGGGGTCGGCAGCCGCCGGCGGTGAGCCTTCCCCGGCAGGAGCAGGGCAGCTCGGACCGCAAAATTTTTTCGACTTTCGCCGAGGCCAAAAGCCCATGCACTTCGAAATCCTGCCCGCAGCGCCGTCTCCTGTCAGACTTCCCATGCCGCCTGCGGTGGTCCTCGCCCGGCAGAGAGAATCCGGAGTCGCCCTCTCACCGGTTCTTTTTCACCATTCCGGAGCTCTGAAATCTGCCGGACACCGAGTGGCCGAGGACGCTTCCAGGAGGGCGGCAGCGAGAGGCAGAGTGCCACCGGTCGGGTCCCCGGTTCTCCCACACTTTGAAATTTTTTCCCCGTTTGTTCTGGTGGGATGGAGAGAGAGCGTGGCTTATGCGCCCTCTGCCCCGCGGTACGCCCTTGGCTAGCCTTACGCCGGTGGTTCGCCAGGCCACCGGCACCTTGTACAGCGGGGTCGGCGTGGCTTATGCGCCCTCTCCCCCGCGGTCCGCCCTGGCTAGCCTTACGCCGGTGGTTCGCCAGGCCACCGGCACCTTGTATGGCGGGGACGGCGTGGCTTATGCGCCCGTCAACCCACCTGCTCGCCCCGGCTAGCCTTTTACCCGGAGGGCGCCACGCTCCGGGTACCAGTGAGCGGCACGAACCCAGTCATACCATGCCGCTCACCTCGCGCCCTCTCCGGCCTCCGCCGCGGAGACCTCCCGCTCTGTTCTGCGGAGAGCGATTACGGGCACAATCTACAAAGTCCCCGATGGTTAAGGACGTAGACTGTTGAGCGGGACCTACACACTCTTGTAGCCGAAGGGGCTCGCCATTTCCCGCAGAAAATGGATCACCTCCCGCAGAGGAACATGAAATGCCCCTTCCCGCGGGACCCGAAGGACCGCCCTGTCCGAGCAGGCCTCCAGGACCACGGCACGCAAAAGCGACTCAGTCCCGCTGGCATTACGGATCTGACTTAGTGCAAAAGCCTGGCAGAGTCGACCAAAACTCCCCTTCTCTGACCGGTATTTTTGCTGCTTCTCTCTGCCGCCGAAGGTGCACTGAAAGTCGGACCGGTCGGTTTTGGTCTGCGGTTCTTCCGAGAGGTGCCCGTCTCGGGGTTCTTTTTCAGCAGCCTTCGAAGGCGATCCGGCGGGCAAGCCAGGGGTTGGCAGCCGCCGGCGGTAAGCCTTCCCCGGCAGGAGCAGGGCAGCTCGGACCGCAAAATTTTTTCGACTTTCGCCGAGGACAAAAAGCCCAGCCACTTAGAAAGCCTGCCGCGGCGCCGTCTCCTGTCAGACGTCCCCGCCGCCTGCGGTGGTCCTCGCCCGGCAGAGAGAAGCCGGATTCGCCCTCTCTCCGGTTCTTTTTCACCATTCCGGAGCTCTGAAATCTGCCGTACTCCGAGTGACCGAGGACGCTTCCAGGAGGGCGGCAGCGAGAGGCAGAGTGCCACCGGTCGGGTCCCCGGTTCTCCCACACTTTGAAATTTTTTCCCCGTTTGTACTGGTGGGATGGAGAGAGAGCGTGGCTTAAGCGCCCTCTGCCCCGCGGTCCGCCCTGGCTAGCCTTACGCCGGTGGTTCGCCAGGCCACCGGCACCTTGTATGGCGGGGACGGCGTGGCTTATGCGCCCGTCAACCCACCTGCTCGCCCCGGCTAGCCTTTTACCCGGAGGGCGCCACGCTCCGGGTACCAGTGAGCGGCACGAACCCAGTCATACCATGCCGCTCACCTCGCGCCCTCTCCGGCCTCCGCCGCGGAGACCTCCCGCTCTGTTCTGCGGAGAGCGATGACGGGCACAATCTACAAAGTCCCCGATGGTTAAGGACGTAGACTGTTGAGCGGGACCTACACACTCTTGTAGCCGAAGGGGCTCGCCATTTCCCGCAGAAAATGGATCACCTCCCGCAGAGGAACATGAAATGCCCCTTCCCGCGGGACCCGAAGGACCGCCCTGTCCGAGCAGGCCTCCAGGACCACGGCACGCAAAAGCGACTCAGTCCCGCTGGCATTACGGATCTGACTTAGTGCAAAAGCCTGGCAGAGTCGACCAAAACTCCCCTTCTCTGACCGGTATTTTTGCTGCTTCTCTCTGCCGCCGAAGGTGCACTGAAAGTCGGACCGGTCGGTTTTGGTCTGCGGTTCTTCCGAGAGGTGCCCGTCTCGGGGTTCTTTTTCAGCAGCCTTCGAAGGCGATCCGGCGGGCAAGCCAGGGGTTGGCAGCCGCCGGCGGTAAGCCTTCCCCGGCAGGAGCAGGGCAGCTCGGACCGCAAAATTTTTTCGACTTTCGCCGAGGACAAAAAGCCCAGCCACTTAGAAAGCCTGCCGCGGCGCCGTCTCCTGTCAGACGTCCCCGCCGCCTGCGGTGGTCCTCGCCCGGCAGTGAGAAACCAGAGTCGCCCTCTCTCCGGTTCTTTTTCACCATTCCGGAGCTCTGGAATCTGCCGTACTCCGAGTGACCGAGGACGCTTCCAGGAGGGCGGCAGCGAGAGGCAGAGTGCCACCGGTCGGGTCCCCGGTTCTCCCACACTTTGAAATTTTTTCCCCGTTTGTACTGGTGGGATGGAGAGAGAGCGTGGCTTAAGCGCCCTCTGCCCCGCGGTCCGCCCTGGCTAGCCTTACGCCGGTGGTTCGCCAGGCCACCGGCACCTTGTATGGCGGGGACGGCGTGGCTTATGCGCCCGTCAACCCACCTGCTCGCCCCGGCTAGCCTTTTACCCGGAGGGCGCCACGCTCCGGGTACCAGTGAGCGGCACGAACCCAGTCATACCATGCCGCTCACCTCGCGCCCTCTCCGGCCTCCGCCGCGGAGACCTCCCGCTCTGTTCTGCGGAGAGCGATGACGGGCACAATCTACAAAGTCCCCGATGGTTAAGGACGTAGACTGTTGAGCGGGACCTACACACTCTTGTAGCCGAAGGGGCTCGCCATTTCCCGCAGAAAATGGATCACCTCCCGCAGAGGAACATGAAATGCCCCTTCCCGCGGGACCCGAAGGACCGCCCTGTCCGAGCAGGCCTCCAGGACCACGGCACGCAAAAGCGACTCAGTCCCGCTGGCATTACGGATCTGACTTAGTGCAAAAGCCTGGCAGAGTCGACCAAAACTCCCCTTCTCTGACCGGTATTTTTGCTGCTTCTCTCTGCCGCCGAAGGTGCACTGAAAGTCGGACCGGTCGGTTTTGGTCTGCGGTTCTTCCGAGAGGTGCCCGTCTCGGGGTTCTTTTTCAGCAGCCTTCGAAGGCGATCCGGCGGGCAAGCCAGGGGTTGGCAGCCGCCGGCGGTAAGCCTTCCCCGGCAGGAGCAGGGCAGCTCGGACCGCAAAATTTTTTCGACTTTCGCCGAGGACAAAAAGCCCAGCCACTTAGAAAGCCTGCCGCGGCGCCGTCTCCTGTCAGACGTCCCCGCCGCCTGCGGTGGTCCTCGCCCGGCAGAGAGAAGCCGGATTCGCCCTCTCTCCGGTTCTTTTTCACCATTCCGGAGCTCTGAAATCTGCCGTACTCCGAGTGACCGAGGACGCTTCCAGGAGGGCGGCAGCGAGAGGCAGAGTGCCACCGGTCGGGTCCCCGGTTCTCCCACACTTAGAGAATTTTTCGCTTGGTGCTGCTGCGAGGACGTAGGTCTTTCGACCGGGGCAAGCCTGGAGGGCGGTAGCCGGGTTTGGCGCCCTATTCCCGGCTAGCTCTCGGCGGCTTCACCCGGTTGGAGCTCCGACTTCCATGGGCATGTTCCTCACCGGGACCTACGACAAAGTGTGGCCGAGGGACAGTGACACATTCCCGGGTAGCCTGAGTGGCTGCTCCCGCTGAGCCACTTCCATGGGCATTATTCCTCCCCGGGACTTGCCGCCAAGTCTTGGCCGGGGGACAGTGACACATTCCCGGCTAGCCTGAGTGGCTGCTCCCGCTGAGCCACTTCCATGGGCATTATTCCTCCCCGGGACTTGCCGCCAAGTCTTGGCCGGGGGACAGTGACACATTCCCGGGTAGCCTGAGTGGCTGCTCCCGCTGAGCCACTTCCATGGGCATTATTCCTCCCCGGGACTTGCCGCCAAGTCTTGGCCGGGGGACAGTGACACATTGCCGGGTAGCCTGAGTGGCTGCTCCCGCTGAGCTCTTACTTCCATGGGCATGTTCCTGACCGGGACCAACTACCAAGTGTGGCCGGGTTTCGAGCTCCAAACTCGGCTTGCACTTGGTGGCCAAGGGGGTCCCCTCCGCTCCAGGAAGGGCGCCCTCCAGCGGGCAGACGAGGGTACTTCTAGTCTGCCCGAGCTCCATGGGGCCCCTCTCGCCCCTAGGCTCCCCGCCCAGGGTTCCAGGGTCCCGGCTACAGCCACCCAGCCGAGTCCCATATAGGGTACCGGGCCTGGCAGGAATCATGCCGGAATTAGTGAGACCTCCTCGGCCGCGGCTCAGCCGCAAAACTCCCTTTCGCGGTTCTCTTCCCACCAACTTCCATGGGCATGTTCCTCACCGGGACCTCCGACCAAGTGTGGCCGGGGAACAGTCACCCATGCCCGGGCAGCCTCAGCGAGTGCTCCCGCTGAGGTCAACTTGGAGGTTGGAGCTCCGACTTCCATGGGCACTATTCCTCCCCGGGACCTGCCGCCAAGTCTGGCCGGGGGACAGTGACACATTCCCGGGTAGCCTGAGCGGATGCTCCCGCTGAACTCTTTAGTTCCATGGGCATGTTCCTCATCAGGAACCCAACGACCAAGGGTGGCCGAGGGACAGTGACACATTCTCGGGTAGCCTGAGTGGCTGCTCCCGCTGAGCTACTTCCATGAGCACTATTCCTCCCCGGGACCTGCCGCCAAGTCTGGCCGGGGGACAGTGACACATTCCCGGGTAGCCTGAGTGGCTGCTCCCGCTGAGCTACTTCCATGGGCACTATTCCTCCCCGGGACTTGCCGCCAAGTCTTGGCCGGGGGACAGTGACACATTCCCGGGTAGCCTGAGTGGCTGCTCCCGCTGAGGTACTTCCATGAGCACTATTCCTCCCCGGGACTTGCCGCCAAGTCTTGGCCGGGGGACAGTGACACATTCCCGGGTAGCCTGAGTGGCTGCTCCCGCTGAGCTCCGACTTCCATGGCCATGTTCCTCACCGGGACCTCCGACCAAGCCTGGCCGGGTTTCGAGCTCCAAACTCGGCTTGCACTTGGTGGCCAAGGGGGTCCCCTCCGCTCCGGAAAGGGCGCCCTCCAGCGGGCAGACGAGGGTACTTCTAGTCTGCCCGAGCTCCATGGGGCCCCTCTCGCCCCTAGGCTCCCCGCCCAGGGTTCCAGGGTCCCGGCTACAGCCACCCAGCCGAGTCCCATATAGGGTACCGGGCCTGGCAGGAATCATGCCGGAATTAGTGAGACCTCCTCGGCCGCGGCTCAGCCGCAAAACTCCCTTTCGCGGTTCTCTTCCCACCAACTTCCATGGGCATGTTCCTCACCGGGACCTCCGACCAAGTGTGGCCGGGGAACAGTCACCCATGCCCGGGCAGCCTCAGCGAGTGCTCCCGCTGAGGTCAACTTGGAGGTTGGAGCTCCGACTTCCATGGGCACTATTCCTCCCCGGGACCTGCCGCCAAGTCTGGCCGGGGGACAGTGACACATTCCCGGGTAGCCTGAGCGGATGCTCCCGCTGAACTCTTTAGTTCCATGGGCATGTTCCTCATCAGGAACCCAACGACCAAGGGTGGCCGAGGGACAGTGACACATTCTCGGGTAGCCTGAGTGGCTGCTCCCGCTGAGCTACTTCCATGAGCACTATTCCTCCCCGGGACCTGCCGCCAAGTCTGGCCGGGGGACAGTGACACATTCCCGTGTAGCCTGAGTGGCTGCTCCCGCTGAGCTACTTCCATGGGCACTATTCCTCCCCGGGACTTGCCGCCAAGTCTTGGCCGGGGGACAGTGACACATTCCCGGGTAGCCTGAGTGGCTGCTCCCGCTGAGCCACTTCCATGGGCACTATTCCTCCCCGGGACTTGCCGCCAAGTCTTGGCCGGGGGACAGTGACACATTCCCGGGTAGCCTGAGTGGCTGCTCCCGCTGAGCCACTTCCATGGGCACTATTCCTCCCCGGGACTTGCCGCCAAGTCTTGGCCGGGGGACAGTGACACATTGCCGGGTAGCCTGAGTGGCTGCTCCCGCTGAGCTCTTACTTCCATGGGCATGTTCCTGACCGGGACCAACTACCAAGTGTGGCCGGGTTTCGAGCTCCAAACTCGGCTTGCACTTGGTGGCCAAGGGGGTCCCCTCCGCTCCAGGAAGGGCGCCCTCCAGCGGGCAGACGAGGGTACTTCTAGTCTGCCCGAGCTCCATGGGGCCCCTCTCGCCCCTAGGCTCCCCGCCCAGGGTTCCAGGGTCCCGGCTACAGCCACCCAGCCGAGTCCCATATAGGGTACCGGGCCTGGCAGGAATCATGCCGGAATTAGTGAGACCTCCTCGGCCGCGGCTCAGCCGCAAAACTCCCTTTCGCGGTTCTCTTCCCACCAACTTCCATGGGCATGTTCCTCACCGGGACCTCCGACCAAGTGTGGCCGGGGAACAGTCACCCATGCCCGGGCAGCCTCAGCGAGTGCTCCCGCTGAGGTCAACTTGGAGGTTGGAGCTCCGACTTCCATGGGCACTATTCCTCCCCGGGACCTGCCGCCAAGTCTGGCCGGGGGACAGTGACACATTCCCGGGTAGCCTGAGCGGATGCTCCCGCTGAACTCTTTAGTTCCATGGGCATGTTCCTCATCAGGAACCCAACGACCAAGGGTGGCCGAGGGACAGTGACACATTCTCGGGTAGCCTGAGTGGCTGCTCCCGCTGAGCTACTTCCATGAGCACTATTCCTCCCCGGGACCTGCCGCCAAGTCAGGCCGGGGGACAGTGACACATTCCCGGGTAGCCTGAGTGGCTGCTCCCGCTGAGCTACTTCCATGGGCACTATTCCTCCCCGGGACTTGCCGCCAAGTCTTGGCCGGGGGACAGTGACACATTCCCGGGTAGCCTGAGTGGCTGCTCCCGCTGAGCTCTTACTTCCATGGGCATGTTCCTCACCGGGACCAACTACCAAGTGTGGCCGGGTTTCGAGCTCCAAACTCGGCTTGCACTTGGTGGCCAAGGGGGTCCCCTCCGCTCCGGGAAGGGCGCCCTCCAGCGGGCAGACGAGGGTACTTCTAGTCTGCCCGAGCTCCATGGGGCCCCTCTCGCCCCTAGGCTCCCCGCCCAGGGTTCCAGGGTCCCGGCTACAGCCACCCAGCCGAGTCCCATATAGGGTACCGGGCCTGGCAGGAATCATGCCGGAATTAGTGAGACCTCCTCGGCCGCGGCTCAGCCGCAAAACTCCCTTTCGCGGTTCTCTTCCCACCAACTTCCATGGGCATGTTCCTCACCGGGACCTCCGACCAAGTGTGGCCGGGGAACAGTCACCCATGCCCGGGCAGCCTCAGCGAGTGCTCCCGCTGAGGTCAACTTGGAGGTTGGAGCTCCGACTTCCATGGGCACTATTCCTCCCCGGGACCTGCCGCCAAGTCTGGCCGGGGGACAGTGACACATTCCCGGGTAGCCTGAGCGGATGCTCCCGCTGAACTCTTTAGTTCCATGGGCATGTTCCTCATCAGGAACCCAACGACCAAGGGTGGCCGAGGGACAGTGACACATTCTCGGGTAGCCTGAGTGGCTGCTCCCGCTGAGCTACTTCCATGAGCACTATTCCTCCCCGGGACCTGCCGCCAAGTCTGGCCGGGGGACAGTGACACATTCTCGGGTAGCCTGAGTGGCTGCTCCCGCTGAGCTACTTCCATGAGCACTATTCCTCCCCGGGACCTGCCGCCAAGTCTGGCCGGGGGACAGTGACACATTCCCGGGTAGCCTGAGTGGCTGCTCCCGCTGAGCTACTTCCATGGGCACTCTTCCTCCCCGGGACTTGCCGCCAAGTCTTGGCCGGGGGACAGTGACACATTCCCGGGTAAGCCTGAGCGGCTGCTCCCGCTGAACTCTTACTTCCATGGGCACTATTCCTCCCCGGGACTTGCCGCCAAGTCTTGGCCGGGGGACAGTGACACATTCCCGGGTAGCCTGAGTGGCTGCTCCCGCTGAGCTCCGACTTCCATGGCCATGTTCCTCACCGGGACCTCCGACCAAGCCTGGCCGGGTTTCGAGCTCCAAACTCGGCTTGCACTTGGTGGCCAAGGGGGTCCCCTCCGCTCCGGGAAGGGCGCCCTCCAGCGGGCAGACGAGGGTACTTCTAGTCTGCCCGAGCTCCATGGGGCCCCTCTCGCCCCTAGGCTCCCCGCCCAGGGTTCCAGGGTCACGGATCCAACCACCATGCCGAGTCCGGTTTGGGGACCGGGAATGGCAGGAATCAAGCCGGGATCGGTGCGCCCTCCTCGGCCGCGGCTTAGCGCAAAAACTCCCTTTCGCGGTTCTCTTCCCTTCAACTTCCATGGGCACGTTCCACACCGGGACCTACGACCAAGTGAGCCCGGGGAACAGTCACCCATGCCCGGGCAGCCTCAGCAAGTGCTCCAGCTGAGGTCAATTTGGAGTTTGGAGCTCCGACTTCCATGGGCATGTTCCTCACCGGGACCTACGACCAAGCGTGGCCGAGAACAGTGACACATTCCCGGGTAAGCCTTAGCGGCTTCTCCCGCTGAGCTCCTACTTCCATGAGCACTATTCCTCCCCGGGACTTGCCGCCAAGTCTGGCCTGGGGGGACAGTGACACATTCCCGGGAAGCCTGTGCGGCTGCTCCCGCTAGGCTCTTACTTCCATGGGCATTATTCCTCCCCGGGACTTGCCGCCAAGTCTGGCCGGGGGACAGTGACTCTTGGCCGGATAGGCCAAGTGGCTTCTCCCGCTGACTTGCCCCTTTGGAAGTAGTAGCTCCTACTTCCATGGGCATTATTCCTCTCCGGGACCTACTGCCAAGTGTGGCCGGGGAACAGTGACTCTTGGCCGGATAGGCCAAGTGGCTTCTCCCGCTGACTTGCCCCTTTGGAAGTAGGAGCTACGACTTCCATGGGCATTATTCCTCCCCGGGACCTACTGCCAAGTGTGGCCGGGGAACAGTGACTCTTGGCCGGATAGGCCAACTGGCTGCTCCCGCTTAAGTGCCCCTTTGGAAGTAGTAGCTCTCACTTCCATGGGCATTATTCCTCTCGCTGACCTACAGCCAGGTGTCTTCACCCTTTGGAAGTAGTAGCTCCTACTTCCGTGGGCATCATTCCTCCCCGGGACTTGCCGCCAAGTCAGGCCGGGGGACAGTGACATGTGGCCGGATAGGCCAAGTGGCTTCTCCCGCTGACTTGCCCCTTTGGAAGTAGTAGCTCCTACTTCCATGGGCATTATTCCTCCCCGGGACTTGCAGCCAAGTCTGGCCGGGGGACAGTGACTCTTGGCCGGATAGGCCAAGTGGCTTCTCCCGCTGACCTCACCCTTTGGAAGTAGTAGCTCCTACTTCCATGGGCATTATTCCTCCCCGGGACTTGCAGCCAAGTCTGGCCGGGGGACAGTGACTCTTGGCCGGATAGGCCAAGTGGCTTCTCCCGCTGACCTCACCCTTTGGAAGTAGGAGCTCCTACTTCCATGGGCATTATTCCTCCCCGGGACTTGCCGCCAAGTCTGGCCGGGGGACAGTGACATGTGGCCGGTCAGGCCAAGTGGCTTCTCCCGCTGACTTGCCCCTTTGGAAGTAGTAGCTCCTACTTCCATGGGCATTATTCCTCCCCGGGACCTACTGCCAAGTGTGGCCGGGGAACAGTGACCCTTGGCCGGATAGGCCAAGTGGCTTCTCCCGCTGACTTGCCCCTTTGGAAGTAGTACCTCCTACTTCCATGGGCATTATTCCTCCCCGGGACCTACTGCCAAGTGTGGCCGGGGAACAGTGACCCTTGGCCGGATAGGCCAAGTGGCTTCTCCCGCTGACTTGCCCCTTTGGAAGTAGTAGCTCCTACTTCCATGGGCATTATTCCTCCCCGGGACCTACTGCCAAGTGTGGCCGGGGAACAGTGACCCTTGGCCGGATAGGCCAAGTGGCTTCTCCCGCTGACTTGCCCCTTTGGAAGTAGTAGCTCCTACTTCCATGGGCATTATTCCTCCCCGGGACCTACTGCCAAGTGTGGCCGGGGAACAGTGACCCTTGGCCGGATAGGCCAAGTGGCTTCTCCCGCTGACTTGCCCCTTTGGAAGTAGTAGCTCCTACTTCCATGGGCATTATTCCTCCCCGGGACCTACTGCCAAGTGTGGCCGGGGAACAGTGACCCTTGGCCGGATAGGCCAAGTGGCTTCTCCCGCTGACTTGCCCCTTTGGAAGTAGTACCTCCTACTTCCATGGGCATTATTCCTCCCCGGGACCTACTGCCAAGTGTGGCCGGGGAACAGTGACCCTTGGCCGGATAGGCCAAGTGGCTTCTCCCGCTGACTTGCCCCTTTGGAAGTAGTAGCTCTTACTTCCATGGGCATTATACCTCTCGGGGACTTAGAGCCAAGTGTCTTCACCCTTTGAAGGTAGTAGCTCCTACTTCCATGGGCATTATTCCTCCCCGGGACCTACTGCCAAGTGTGGCCGGGGAACAGTGACCCTTGGCCGGGTAGGCCAAGTGGCTTCTCCCGCTGACTTGCCCCTTTGGAAGTAGTAGCTCCTACTTCCATGGGCATTATTCCTCCCCGGGACCTACTGCCAAGTGTGGCCGGGGAACAGTGACCCTTGGCCGGATAGGCCAAGTGGCTTCTCCCGCTGACTTGCCCCTTTGGAAGTAGTAGCTCCTACTTCCATGGGCATTATTCCTCCCCGGGACCTACTGCCAAGTCTGGCCGGGGAACAGTGACCCTTGGCCGGATAGGCCAAGTGGCTTCTCCCGCTGACTTGCCCCTTTGGAAGTAGTACCTCCTACTTCCATGGGCATTATTCCTCCCCGGGACCTACTGCCAAGTGTGGCCGGGGAACAGTGACCCTTGGCCGGATAGGCCAAGTGGCTTCTCCCGCTGACTTGCCCCTTTGGAAGTAGTAGCTCTTACTTCCATGGGCATTATACCTCTCGGGGACTTAGAGCCAAGTGTCTTCACCCTTTGAAGGTAGTAGCTCCTACTTCCATGGGCATTATTCCTCCCCGGGACCTACTGCCAAGTGTGGCCGGGGAACAGTGACCCTTGGCCGGGTAGGCCAAGTGGCTTCTCCCGCTGACTTGCCCCTTTGGAAGTAGTAGCTCCTACTTCCATGGGCATTATTCCTCCCCGGGACCTACTGCCAAGTGTGGCCGGGGAACAGTGACCCTTGGCCGGATAGGCCAAGTGGCTTCTCCCGCTGACTTGCCCCTTTGGAAGTAGGAGCTACGACTTCCATGGGCATTATTCCTCCCCGGGACCTACTGCCAAGTGTGGCCGGGGAACAGTGACCCTTGGCCGGATAGGCCAAGTGGCTTCTCCCGCTGACTTGCCCCTTTGGAAGTAGTAGCTCCTACTTCCATGGGCATTATTCCTCCCCGGGACCTACTGCCAAGTGTGGCCGGGGAACAGTGACCCTTGGCCGGATAGGCCAAGTGGCTTCTCCCGCTGACTTGCCCCTTTGGAAGTAGTACCTCCTACTTCCATGGGCATTATTCCTCCCCGGGACCTACTGCCAAGTGTGGCCGGGGAACAGTGACCCTTGGCCGGATAGGCCAAGTGGCTTCTCCCGCTGACTTGCCCCTTTGGAAGTAGTAGCTCTTACTTCCATGGGCATTATACCTCTCGGGGACTTAGAGCCAAGTGTCTTCACCCTTTGAAGGTAGTAGCTCCTACTTCCATGGGCATTATTCCTCCCCGGGACCTACTGCCAAGTGTGGCCGGGGAACAGTGACCCTTGGCCGGGTAGGCCAAGTGGCTTCTCCCGCTGACTTGCCCCTTTGGAAGTAGTAGCTCCTACTTCCATGGGCATTATTCCTCCCCGGGACCTACTGCCAAGTGTGGCCGGGGAACAGTGACCCTTGGCCGGATAGGCCAAGTGGCTTCTCCCGCTGACTTGCCCCTTTGGAAGTAGGAGCTACGACTTCCATGGGCATTATTCCTCCCCGGGACCTACTGCCAAGTGTGGCCGGGGAACAGTGACCCTTGGCCGGATAGGCCAAGTGGCTTCTCCCGCTGACTTGCCCCTTTGGAAGTAGTAGCTCCTACTTCCATGGGCATTATTCCTCCCCGGGACCTACTGCCAAGTGTGGCCGGGGAACAGTGACCCTTGGCCGGATAGGCCAAGTGGCTTCTCCCGCTGACTTGCCCCTTTGGAAGTAGTACCTCCTACTTCCATGGGCATTATTCCTCCCCGGGACCTACTGCCAAGTGTGGCCGGGGAACAGTGACCCTTGGCCGGATAGGCCAAGTGGCTTCTCCCGCTGACTTGCCCCTTTGGAAGTAGTAGCTCTTACTTCCATGGGCATTATACCTCTCGGGGACTTAGAGCCAAGTGTCTTCACCCTTTGAAGGTAGTAGCTCCTACTTCCATGGGCATTATTCCTCCCCGGGACCTACTGCCAAGTGTGGCCGGGGAACAGTGACCCTTGGCCGGGTAGGCCAAGTGGCTTCTCCCGCTGACTTGCCCCTTTGGAAGTAGTAGCTCCTACTTCCATGGGCATTATTCCTCCCCGGGACCTACTGCCAAGTGTGGCCGGGGAACAGTGACCCTTGGCCGGATAGGCCAAGTGGCTTCTCCCGCTGACTTGCCCCTTTGGAAGTAGGAGCTACGACTTCCATGGGCATTATTCCTCCCCGGGACCTACTGCCAAGTGTGGCCGGGGAACAGTGACCCTTGGCCGGATAGGCCAAGTGGCTTCTCCCGCTGACTTGCCCCTTTGGAAGTAGTAGCTCCTACTTCCATGGGCATTATTCCTCCCCGGGACCTACTGCCAAGTGTGGCCGGGGAACAGTGACCCTTGGCCGGATAGGCCAAGTGGCTTCTCCCGCTGACTTGCCCCTTTGGAAGTAGTACCTCCTACTTCCATGGGCATTATTCCTCCCCGGGACCTACTGCCAAGTGTGGCCGGGGAACAGTGACCCTTGGCCGGATAGGCCAAGTGGCTTCTCCCGCTGACTTGCCCCTTTGGAAGTAGTAGCTCTTACTTCCATGGGCATTATACCTCTCGGGGACTTAGAGCCAAGTGTCTTCACCCTTTGAAGGTAGTAGCTCCTACTTCCATGGGCATTATTCCTCCCCGGGACCTACTGCCAAGTGTGGCCGGGGAACAGTGACCCTTGGCCGGGTAGGCCAAGTGGCTTCTCCCGCTGACTTGCCCCTTTGGAAGTAGTAGCTCCTACTTCCATGGGCATTATTCCTCCCCGGGACCTACTGCCAAGTGTGGCCGGGGAACAGTGACCCTTGGCCGGATAGGCCAAGTGGCTTCTCCCGCTGACTTGCCCCTTTGGAAGTAGTAGCTCCTACTTCCATGGGCATTATTCCTCCCCGGGACCTACTGCCAAGTGTGGCCGGGGAACAGTGACCCTTGGCCGGATAGGCCAAGTGGCTTCTCCCGCTGACTTGCCCCTTTGGAAGTAGTAGCTCCTACTTCCATGGGCATTATTCCTCCCCGGGACCTACTGC
This sequence comes from Engystomops pustulosus, assembly GCF_040894005.1. Classification (NCBI taxonomy): domain Eukaryota; kingdom Metazoa; phylum Chordata; class Amphibia; order Anura; family Leptodactylidae; genus Engystomops; species Engystomops pustulosus. The sequence goes on along the minus strand of NW_027285043.1, from coordinate 186,875 downwards.
CAAGTGTGGCCGGGGAACAGTGACCCTTGGCCGGGTAGGCCAAGTGGCTTCTCCCGCTGACTTGCCCCTTTGGAAGTAGTAGCTCCTACTTCCATGGGCATTATTCCTCCCCGGGACCTACTGCCAAGTGTGGCCGGGGAACAGTGACCCTAAACCGGGTAGGCCAAGTGGCTTCTCCCGCTGACTTGCCCCTTTGGAAGTAGTAGCTCCTACTTCCATGGGCATTATTCCTCCCCGGGACCTACTGCCAAGTGTGGCCGGGGAACAGGGACCCTTGGCCGGGTAGACCAAGTGGCTTCTCCCGCTGACTTGCCCCTTTGGAAGTAGAGGCTCCTACTTCCATGGGCATTATTCCTCCCCGGGACCTACTGCCAAGTGTGGCCGGGGAACAGTGACCCTTGGCCGGATAGGCCAAGTGGCTTCTCCCGCTGACTTGCCCCTTTGGAAGTAGTAGCTCCTACTTCCATGGGCATTATTCCTCCCCGGGACCTACTGCCAAGTGTGGCCGGGGAACAGTGACCCTTGGCCGGATAGGCCAAGTGGCTTCTCCCGCTGACTTGCCCCTTTGGAAGTAGTAGCTCCTACTTCCATGGGCATTATTCCTCCCCGGGACCTACTGCCAAGTGTGGCCGGGGAACAGTGACCCTTGGCCGGGTAGGCCAAGTGGCTTCTCCCGCTGACTTGCCCCTTTGGAAGTAGAGGCTCCTACTTCCATGGGCATTATTCCTCCCCGGGACCTACTGCCAAGTGTGGCCGGGGAACAGTGACCCTTGGCCGGATAGGCCAACTGGCTGCTCCCGCTGACTTGCCCCTTTGGAAGTAGAGGCTCCTACTTCCATGGGCATTATTCCTCCCCGGGACCTACTGCCAAGTGTGGCCGGGGAACAGTGACCCTTGGCCGGATAGGCCAACTGGCTGCTCCCGCTGACTTGCCCCTTTGGAAGTAGGAGCTCTTACTTCCATGGGCATTATACCTCTCGGGCACTTAGAGCCAAGTGTCTTCACCCTTTGGAGGTAGTAGCTCCTACTTCCATGGGCATTATTCCTCCCCGGGACCTACTGCCAAATGTGGCCGGGGAACAGTGACTCTAGGCCGGATAGGCCAACTGGCTTCTCCCGCTGACTTGCCCCTTTGGAAGTAGTAGCTCCTACTTCCATGGGCATTATTCCTCCCCGGGACCTACTGCCAAGTGTGGCCGGGGAACAGTGACTCTTGGCCGGATAGGCCAACTGGCTTCTCCCGCTGACTTGCCCCTTTGGAAGTAGTAGCTCCTACTTCCATGGGCATTATTCCTCCCCGGGACCTACTGCCTAGTGTAGCCGGGGAACAGTGACTCTTGGCCGGATAGGCCAACTGGCTTCTCCCGCTGACTTGCCCCTTTGGAAGTAGGAGCTCTTACTTCCAAGGGCATTACACCTCTCGGGCACTTAGAGCCAAGTGTCTTCACCCTTTGGAGGTAGTAGCTCCTACTTCCATGGGCATTATTCCTCCCAGGGACCTACTGCCAAATGTGGCCGGGGAACAGTGACTCTAGGCCGGATAGGCCAACTGGCTTCTCCCGCTGACTTGCCCCTTTGGAAGTAGTAGCTCCTACTTCCAAGGGCATTATTCCTCCCCGGGACCTACTGCCTAGTGTGGCCGGGGAACAGTGACTCTTGGCCGGATAGGCCAACTGGCTTCTCCCGCTGACTTGCCCCTTTGGAAGTAGTAGCTCCTACTTCCATGGGCATTATTCCTCCCCGGGACCTACTGCCTAGTGTAGCCGGGGAACAGTGACTCTTGGCCGGATAGGCCAACTGGCTTCTCCCGCTGACTTGCCCCTTTGGAAGTAGGAGCTCTTACTTCCAAGGGCATTACACCTCTCGGGCACTTAGAGCCAAGTGTCTTCACCCTTTGGAGGTAGTAGCTCCTACTTCCATGGGCATTATTCCTCCCAGGGACCTACTGCCAAATGTGGCCGGGGAACAGTGACTCTAGGCCGGATAGGCCAACTGGCTTCTCCCGCTGACTTGCCCCTTTGGAAGTAGTAGCTCCTACTTCCATGGGCATTATTCCTCCCCGGGACCTACTGCCTAGTGTGGCCGGGGAACAGTGACTCTTGGCCGGATAGGCGAAGTGGCTTCTCCCGCTGACTTGCCCCTTTGGAAGTAGGAGCTCCTACTTCCATGGGCATTATTCCTCCCCGGGACTTGCCGCCAAGTCTGGCCGGGGGACAGTGACACTTGGCCGGGTAGGCGAAGTGGCTTCTCCCGCTGACTTGCCCCTTTGGAAGTAGGAGCTCCTACTTCCATGGGCATTATTCCTCCCCGGGACTTGCCGCCAAGTCTGGCCGGGGGACAGTGACACTTGGCCGGGTAGGCGAAGTGGCTTCTCCCGCTGACTTGCCCCTTTGGAAGTAGGAGCTCCTACTTCCATGGGCATTATTCCTCCCCGGGACTTGCCGCCAAGTCTGGCCGGGGGACAGTGACACTTGGCCGGGTAGGCGAAGTGGCTTCTCCCGCTGACTTGCCCCTTTGGAAGTAGGAGCTCCTACTTCCATGGGCATTATTCCTCCCCGGGACTTGCCGCCAAGTCTGGCCGGGGGACAGTGACACTTGGCCGGGTAGGCGAAGTGGCTTCTCCCGCTGACTTGCCCCTTTGGAAGTAGGAGCTCCTACTTCCATGGGCATTATTCCTCCCCGGGACTTGCCGCCAAGTCTGGCCGGGGGACAGTGACACTTGGCCGGGTAGGCGAAGTGGCTTCTCCCGCTGACTTGCCCCTTTGGAAGTAGGAGCTCCTACTTCCATGGGCATTATTCCTCCCCGGGACTTGCCGCCAAGTCTGGCCGGGGAACAGTGACATGCGGCCGGATACGGCCGAGCGGCTGCTCCCGCTGACGTCATCACTTTGGAAGTAGGAGCTCCTACTTCCATGGGCTTGTTCCTCCCCGGGACTTGCCGCCAAGTCTGGCCGGGGGACAGTGACATGTGGCCGGATAGGCCAACTGGCTGCTCCCGCTGAGCTCCTACTTCCATGGGCTTGCCCCTCCCCGGGACTTGCCGCCAAGTCTGGCCGGGGAACAGTGACATGCGGCCGGATACGGCCGAGCGGCTGCTCCCGCTGACGTCATCACTTTGGAAGTAGGAGCTCCTACTTCCATGGGCTTGTTCCTCCCCGGGACTTGCCGCCAAGTCTGGCCGGGGGACAGTGACATGTGGCCGCATAGGCCAACTGGCTGCTCCCGCTGAGCTCCTACTTCCATGGGCTTGTTCCTCCCCGGGACTTGCCGCCAAGTCTGGCCGGGGGACAGTGACATGCCGCCGGATACGGCCGAGCGGCTGCTCCCGCTGACGTCATCACTTTGGAAGTAGGAGCTCCTACTTCCATGGGCTTGTTCCTCCCCGGGACTTGCCGCCAAGTCTGGCCGGGGGACAGTGACATGTGGCCGGATAGGCCAACTGGATGCTCCCGCTGAGCTCCTACTTCCATGGGCTTGCCCCTCCCCGGGACTTGCCGCCAAGTCTGGCCGGGGAACAGTGACATGCGGCCGGATACGGCCGAGCGGCTGCTCCCGCTGACGTCATCACTTTGGAAGTAGGAGCTCCTACTTCCATGGGCTTGTTCCTCCCCGGGACTTGCCGCCAAGTCTGGCCGGGGGACAGTGACATGTGGCCGGATAGGCCAACTGGCTGCTCCCGCTGAGCTCCTACTTCCATGGGCTTGCCCCTCCCCGGGACTTGCCGCCAAGTCTGGCCGGGGAACAGTGACATGCGGCCGGATACGGCCGAGCGGCTGCTCCCGCTGACGTCATCACTTTGGAAGTAGGAGCTCCTACTTCCATGGGCTTGTTCCTCCCCGGGACTTGCCGCCAAGTCTGGCCGGGGGACAGTGACATGTGGCCGCATAGGCCAACTGGCTGCTCCCGCTGAGCTCCTACTTCCATGGGCTTGTTCCTCCCCGGGACTTGCCGCCAAGTCTGGCCGGGGGACAGTGACATGCCGCCGGATACGGCCGAGCGGCTGCTCCCGCTGACGTCATCACTTTGGAAGTAGGAGCTCCTACTTCCATGGGCTTGTTCCTCCCCGGGACTTGCCGCCAAGTCTGGCCGGGGGACAGTGACATGTGGCCGGATAGGCCAACTGGCTGCTCCCGCTGAGCTCCTACTTCCATGGGCTTGCCCCTCCCCGGGACTTGCCGCCAAGTCTGGCCGGGGGACAGTGACATGCGGCCGGATACGGCCGAGCGGCTGCTCCCGCTGACGTCATCACTTCGGAAGTCCATGCTCGGGGCAAGGCTCGCACTCCAGGCGAGAACCAGCTCTGCGGGGCCGGCGGCGCGTGCTTGGCCGAGCCCCCGTGACCAACGGGGGCTAGACGTCGGAGGCATGCCCGCAG
>NW_027285043.1:150000-172500 GCF_040894005.1 Engystomops pustulosus | reverse complement strand
AGGGCAGGGGGGCAAGAAAGATGCTCTCGCGGTCCCTTCCAAGGACCCGAAAAAGCCTTTCCTTCCCCCCTCCCTCTCGCAGTCGCTGGCTTTCCCCACTCAGATCAGCCAAGAAGCGGCGCTCGACTCTCACCTCCATCAGCACCTCCGAAGCTCGGACAGCTCCTGTAGGCTGCGCATAGAAGGAAAGCATTGGACGCTCGACTTCAGCACCTCGACAGCGCCACCACCACCTCTCACCACTGTTAAGCGAGAGAGAGACGATAGGGAGCCGTCGCGACGTACCCATGCAGCGCCGCCCGCCAACGCACAGAGGAGCGGAGGGGATCGGGCGCCAGGTCCGGGGGAAGGCTGGGAGGGAAGCTACGGCGCTGCTACCCAGCTTTCAACCCTTCGGGACCGGTGCTCCGCTCCTATCGCTCCGGCGAACAGGGTCCGCTACGCTTTCAACACCAGCGCCCGGCAGAGGGCTTGGAGAAGGCTCGCGCGGATCCTCGGCTCGGATCGCCTGGCTTCGCGGGAGCGGCCTTCGGCTAGGGCCGACGACGGCCGGACCGAGCAGATTTGGACCGGGGTGCGGGGCGAGTACCTGCCTCTCTCACGAAGGGAGTGTCACCGGTAAGAAGCCTCTTCCCACGTCTGCTTGCCGACTTACGCTCGCCCCGACGAGAGGCCCAACCGAAAGAGTGGAAAGGGGCAGAGATTTCCAGGGTCGCCCCACCAGGGATGCAATACCCCAGTGCAGGCAGTCGGCCCTGCCCCGAACCTACTCGGTGGTTTGAAGGTTAACCTCTTGGGGAAAAGCAGCGATTCGCCTCGCGGTGCGTGCCTCCGCGGATCTAAACCCCCTCGATCGATGTGGGGCCAGAGGACCCCTTTTCCCCGTACGAAACTGTCAGCTCACCATGGGCTCGACGTCCGTGGGTCGGGGAGTTGAGCGCTTACGCGCGGCGGGACCTTATAACCTGCAGCGGCTGAGGAGCGAAGATTTCCAGGGTGGGCCCCCGGGGATGCCATACCCCGAGCAGCCTGTCGGCCCCGCTCCTAGCACGCTGGCAAGCAATGGAGTCTTCCCCGCGGCAGCCACCGCCTTCGCCCTAGCCTCGCCGTCAGTCGATGAAGAACGTCGTTCGCCCTCCTCTGCTCGGGATTTGGAAACGGCCTGGCCTTCGCCTACTCCGTCGGGCAACTGCCTTCCGCCAGCCCCTTCCCTCGAATCCCCTTCTTCCATTTTAGACCCGATCAGGGGATTGGTCAGCCCAGCCCTGGGGTAGGAAGAGGGGTTGGGGTCGGTTCGGCTTCGGGTGCCCCCGCTCGGCCAAAGGTTCCCCTCGCTTTGGAAGCACGCGAGGTCGCGGAGGGTGTCGGGGTTATTTTCGGCTCCCTGGCTTCGCGGGAGCGGCCTTCGGCTAGGGCCGACGCCGTCCGGCCCGCGCAGATTTGGACCGGGGTCCGGGGCGAGTACCTGCCTCTCTCACGAAGGGAGTGTCACCGGTAAGAAGCCTCTTCCCACGTCTGCTTGCCGACTTACGCTCGCCCCGACGAGAGGCCCAACCGAAAGAGTGGAAAGGGGCAGAGATTTCCAGGGTCGCCCCACCAGGGATGCAATACCCCAGTGCAGACTGTCGGCCCTGCCCCGAACCTACTCGGTGGTTTGAAGGTTAACCTCTTGGGGAAAAGCAGCGATTCGCCTCGCGGTGCGTGCCTCCGCGGATCTAAACCCCCCTCGATCGATGTGGGGCCAGAGGACCCCTTTTCCCCGTACGAAACGGCCGGCTCACCATGGGCTCGACATCCGTGGGTCGGAGAGTTGAGCGCTTACGCGCGGCGGGACCTTATAACCTGCAGCGGCTGAGGAGCGAAGATTTCCAGGGTGGGCCCCCGGGGATGCCATACCCCGAGCAGCCAGTCGGCCCCGCTCCTAGCGCGCTGACGAGCAATGGAGTCTTCCCCGCGGCAGCCACCGCCCTCGCCTCGCCGTCGGTCGATGAAGAGCCGAGTTCGCCCTCCTCTGCTCGGGACTCGGAAACGGCCTGGCCTTCGCCTACTCCGTCGGGCAACTGCCTTCCGCCAGCCCCTTCCCTCGAATCCCCTTCTTCCATTTTAGACCCGATCAGGGGATTGGTCAGCCCAGCCCTGGGGTAGGAAGAGGGGTTGGGGTCGGTTCGGCTTCCGGTGCCCCCGCTCGGCCAAAGGTCCCCTCGCTTTGGAAGCACGCGAGGGTGCCGGGGTTATTTTCGGCTTGACGCCTAAGTCCGGTCCCTGCCGGCTCCCGTCGAGGCCCGCGGTCAAAACCAGCTCCCCGGCTGTCGGAGCCGGAGCCCCGCAGCCCGAGCGGACGCACCGAGTCCCTCATGTAAGGGATAGCCGCCCCTACGGAACGGCCCGGACTGGGACCAGGCTCCCCCAGGCGCCGAAGGGGTGGGTCGGCCGTGTTGCCGAAGCTTAGCCGGCGCTGATGACCGCAGCCCCTAACGACGCCCACAGGCGGGGGAGCCAAGGAGAGCACTAGGAAGACGTGGCGGGGTCGGACGGCTCAATTTCCAGGGTGGGACCCCGGGGGTTCAGTACCCCGGGCATCCGGTCGGTTTCGCCGGCGAGACCCCAAGCCTTCCACGGCCCCCTTCGTGGGTGCAGGGATACCGAGCAGGGTGGCTTAGACGCCAATTCCCCAGAAGTTTTAGGGATAGGGTTTGTCCGGGCGCCATCCGCAGCGACAACCTCGCAAAAGAAGCTCTCTTCCACAAAGCACGGGCAACGTTCGGGTGCGAGTGTTGGTCTCCCATGGTCTACCGACTCCCCCGGGCGGCCCAAGCGTTACGCCCACGGCCGGGCCCTCGAGCAGGCGCACCCCTGGTGCCTCTCGTAAGGGAAGGCTACGGTCCTCAACCCCTCGTATGGCGGGGAGGGCGCATTTGAAACGCTAAAGGACGAGCCCTGTTCGGGACCTGGCGGGGATCCGCGGATTGGCGAGAGGGATGGGTCTGCCGTTGGTCAGAGGGGACGCACCCCTGGGACGCAGTTTGGCATTAGCGACCGATGGCCCATCTACGACCATGTACTCCGGGAGCGCCAAGGAGGACGCGGGTGGGCTTTGGGGGCAGACTCAATTTCCAGGGTCTGGGCGCCGGGGGTGCAATACCCTTAAGCGCTCATGTCGGTTTCGTCTGCCGCCCGCCTCTGGCCCGGCTCCTAGTGACGGGTGCTGTGAACGTGCGATCGTGCTTGCGGTTGAAGAGTTCGAAGGCTACCGCTGGGGATAACACGCCCGGGGAATTTAGAAAACCCCCCCCCTCCGCTACAATCTCTGCTTCTGCCGGACTCGGAGGGGAGCCGCCCCGGGGGCGACCGCTCCCTCTCCTCTTCCGCGGCGTGCCGCGCGCTTCGCCGTCAGCAGCGGAGCGAACCTTTTTCTCGGTCCGCAGCTCTTCAGGCGTAGGCGGGCAGCGCTAACAGGGTACACTGGGGACCACTCGACCGCTACCGCTCCTACGGCAGACGACCCTACCTACCGCGGAAGCGCCACGGTGGGTCTAAGCCTCGTCCCCGCGAGGAGCAAGCGGGAGCCGTCCCTTTTCGTGCTGCGGAAATAAACCGTGGACACAGAAGTGTCTGCGCTCTCCGACCGGGCGGGGGGCGATTGGACTTGCCCGAGGGACACTAGGCGAGGCGCTACCGCGGGGAGCCGGAGCTCCTCGCTGGACGCTGCCGCCGCCAACGCCGCCGCCCCCCACCCACGGTACGGTGGAGTACGCCCGTTCCATACGCTTCGTAGCAAACCTCAGCCGAAGCAGAGAGTCCTACCGCTTGTGGCAGGAGCGGGGCCGTGCGAGGACCACACTGGCACCGCGCTACACAACCTTAGGCAGAGGACGACAGCCGCTCACGGGGAGCGGGGGATTGATGCGCGACCAAGACTGAGGCTAAGGAACGCTTTACCATAAACCGGCCGGGGCCAATACCCCTGACCGAGCAAAGTGCCTTGCCCCGCCGGATCGCGCTGTGTCAGATCGATCAAAAGAGCGGAGAGCCGAGACTCTACCGCTGGGAGTTTGTGGAGAACGGCCTGGCTTACGTCCCGTCCTCCCGCCCTCGACCTCACATGGCTAGCCTCACCCGCCGGGAGCCACCCCATTGGGGACCGTAGGGCGGAGAAGGGGTCTCCGCGTCCGGAATTTTACTTGTGGAGAACGGCCTGGCTTACGTCCCGTCCTCCCGCCCTCGACCTCACATGGCTAGCCTCACCCGCCGGGAGCCACCCCATTGGGGACCGTAGGGCGGAGAAGGGGTCTCCGCGTCCGGAATTTTACTTGTGGAGAACGGCCTGGCTTACGTCCCGTCCTCCCGCCCTCGACCTCACATGGCTAGCCTCACCCGCCGGGAGCCACCCCATTGGGGACCGTAGGGCGGAGAAGGGGTCTCCGCGTCCGGAATTTTACTTGTGGAGAACGGCCTGGCTTACGTCCCGTCCTCCCGCCCTCGACCTCACATGGCTAGCCTCACCCGCCGGGCGCCACCCCATTGGGGACCGTAGGGCGGAGAAGGGGTCTCCGCGTCCGGAATTTCTTGTGGAGAACGGCCTGGCTTGCGTCCCGTCCTCCCATGGCTAGCCTCACCCGCCGGGCGCCACCCCATTGGGGACCGTAGGGCGGAGAAGGGGTCTCCGCGTCCGGAATTTCTTGTGGAGAACGGCCTGGCTTACGTCCCGTTCTCCCGCCCTCGACCTCACATGGCTAGCCTACCCCGCCGGGCGCCGCTCCATTGGGGATACGGTACAGCAAAGCGCGACGCCGCACGATGCCAACACTTTGTGCAAAAACCTGGCAGAGTCGACCAAAACCTCGCTTCTTTGACCGGTATTTTTGATGCTTTTCTCTGCCGCCGAAGGTGCACTGAGGGTCGGATCGCCCAAAATTTTTATGTTTTTGTCTGCGGTTCTTCCGAGAGGTGCCCGCCTGGCAGTTCTTTTTCAGCAGCCTTCGAAGGACATCCGGCGGGCAAGCCAGGGGTCGGCAGCCGCCGGCGGTGAGCCTTCCCCGGCAGGAGCAGGGCAGCTCGGACCGCAAAATTTTTTCGACTTTCGCCGAGGCCAAAAGCCCATGCACTTCGAAATCCTGCCCGCAGCGCCGTCTCCTGTCAGACTTCCCATGCCGCCTGCGGTGGTCCTCGCCCGGCAGAGAGAATCCGGAGTCGCCCTCTCACCGGTTCTTTTTCACCATTCCGGAGCTCTGAAATCTGCCGGACACCGAGTGGCCGAGGACGCTTCCAGGAGGGCGGCAGCGAGAGGCAGAGTGCCACCGGTCGGGTCCCCGGTTCTCCCACACTTTGAAATTTTTTCCCCGTTTGTTCTGGTGGGATGGAGAGAGAGCGTGGCTTATGCGCCCTCTGCCCCGCGGTACGCCCTTGGCTAGCCTTACGCCGGTGGTTCGCCAGGCCACCGGCACCTTGTACAGCGGGGTCGGCGTGGCTTATGCGCCCTCTCCCCCGCGGTCCGCCCTGGCTAGCCTTACGCCGGTGGTTCGCCAGGCCACCGGCACCTTGTATGGCGGGGACGGCGTGGCTTATGCGCCCGTCAACCCACCTGCTCGCCCCGGCTAGCCTTTTACCCGGAGGGCGCCACGCTCCGGGTACCAGTGAGCGGCACGAACCCAGTCATACCATGCCGCTCACCTCGCGCCCTCTCCGGCCTCCGCCGCGGAGACCTCCCGCTCTGTTCTGCGGAGAGCGATTACGGGCACAATCTACAAAGTCCCCGATGGTTAAGGACGTAGACTGTTGAGCGGGACCTACACACTCTTGTAGCCGAAGGGGCTCGCCATTTCCCGCAGAAAATGGATCACCTCCCGCAGAGGAACATGAAATGCCCCTTCCCGCGGGACCCGAAGGACCGCCCTGTCCGAGCAGGCCTCCAGGACCACGGCACGCAAAAGCGACTCAGTCCCGCTGGCATTACGGATCTGACTTAGTGCAAAAGCCTGGCAGAGTCGACCAAAACTCCCCTTCTCTGACCGGTATTTTTGCTGCTTCTCTCTGCCGCCGAAGGTGCACTGAAAGTCGGACCGGTCGGTTTTGGTCTGCGGTTCTTCCGAGAGGTGCCCGTCTCGGGGTTCTTTTTCAGCAGCCTTCGAAGGCGATCCGGCGGGCAAGCCAGGGGTTGGCAGCCGCCGGCGGTAAGCCTTCCCCGGCAGGAGCAGGGCAGCTCGGACCGCAAAATTTTTTCGACTTTCGCCGAGGACAAAAAGCCCAGCCACTTAGAAAGCCTGCCGCGGCGCCGTCTCCTGTCAGACGTCCCCGCCGCCTGCGGTGGTCCTCGCCCGGCAGAGAGAAGCCGGATTCGCCCTCTCTCCGGTTCTTTTTCACCATTCCGGAGCTCTGAAATCTGCCGTACTCCGAGTGACCGAGGACGCTTCCAGGAGGGCGGCAGCGAGAGGCAGAGTGCCACCGGTCGGGTCCCCGGTTCTCCCACACTTTGAAATTTTTTCCCCGTTTGTACTGGTGGGATGGAGAGAGAGCGTGGCTTAAGCGCCCTCTGCCCCGCGGTCCGCCCTGGCTAGCCTTACGCCGGTGGTTCGCCAGGCCACCGGCACCTTGTATGGCGGGGACGGCGTGGCTTATGCGCCCGTCAACCCACCTGCTCGCCCCGGCTAGCCTTTTACCCGGAGGGCGCCACGCTCCGGGTACCAGTGAGCGGCACGAACCCAGTCATACCATGCCGCTCACCTCGCGCCCTCTCCGGCCTCCGCCGCGGAGACCTCCCGCTCTGTTCTGCGGAGAGCGATGACGGGCACAATCTACAAAGTCCCCGATGGTTAAGGACGTAGACTGTTGAGCGGGACCTACACACTCTTGTAGCCGAAGGGGCTCGCCATTTCCCGCAGAAAATGGATCACCTCCCGCAGAGGAACATGAAATGCCCCTTCCCGCGGGACCCGAAGGACCGCCCTGTCCGAGCAGGCCTCCAGGACCACGGCACGCAAAAGCGACTCAGTCCCGCTGGCATTACGGATCTGACTTAGTGCAAAAGCCTGGCAGAGTCGACCAAAACTCCCCTTCTCTGACCGGTATTTTTGCTGCTTCTCTCTGCCGCCGAAGGTGCACTGAAAGTCGGACCGGTCGGTTTTGGTCTGCGGTTCTTCCGAGAGGTGCCCGTCTCGGGGTTCTTTTTCAGCAGCCTTCGAAGGCGATCCGGCGGGCAAGCCAGGGGTTGGCAGCCGCCGGCGGTAAGCCTTCCCCGGCAGGAGCAGGGCAGCTCGGACCGCAAAATTTTTTCGACTTTCGCCGAGGACAAAAAGCCCAGCCACTTAGAAAGCCTGCCGCGGCGCCGTCTCCTGTCAGACGTCCCCGCCGCCTGCGGTGGTCCTCGCCCGGCAGTGAGAAACCAGAGTCGCCCTCTCTCCGGTTCTTTTTCACCATTCCGGAGCTCTGGAATCTGCCGTACTCCGAGTGACCGAGGACGCTTCCAGGAGGGCGGCAGCGAGAGGCAGAGTGCCACCGGTCGGGTCCCCGGTTCTCCCACACTTTGAAATTTTTTCCCCGTTTGTACTGGTGGGATGGAGAGAGAGCGTGGCTTAAGCGCCCTCTGCCCCGCGGTCCGCCCTGGCTAGCCTTACGCCGGTGGTTCGCCAGGCCACCGGCACCTTGTATGGCGGGGACGGCGTGGCTTATGCGCCCGTCAACCCACCTGCTCGCCCCGGCTAGCCTTTTACCCGGAGGGCGCCACGCTCCGGGTACCAGTGAGCGGCACGAACCCAGTCATACCATGCCGCTCACCTCGCGCCCTCTCCGGCCTCCGCCGCGGAGACCTCCCGCTCTGTTCTGCGGAGAGCGATGACGGGCACAATCTACAAAGTCCCCGATGGTTAAGGACGTAGACTGTTGAGCGGGACCTACACACTCTTGTAGCCGAAGGGGCTCGCCATTTCCCGCAGAAAATGGATCACCTCCCGCAGAGGAACATGAAATGCCCCTTCCCGCGGGACCCGAAGGACCGCCCTGTCCGAGCAGGCCTCCAGGACCACGGCACGCAAAAGCGACTCAGTCCCGCTGGCATTACGGATCTGACTTAGTGCAAAAGCCTGGCAGAGTCGACCAAAACTCCCCTTCTCTGACCGGTATTTTTGCTGCTTCTCTCTGCCGCCGAAGGTGCACTGAAAGTCGGACCGGTCGGTTTTGGTCTGCGGTTCTTCCGAGAGGTGCCCGTCTCGGGGTTCTTTTTCAGCAGCCTTCGAAGGCGATCCGGCGGGCAAGCCAGGGGTTGGCAGCCGCCGGCGGTAAGCCTTCCCCGGCAGGAGCAGGGCAGCTCGGACCGCAAAATTTTTTCGACTTTCGCCGAGGACAAAAAGCCCAGCCACTTAGAAAGCCTGCCGCGGCGCCGTCTCCTGTCAGACGTCCCCGCCGCCTGCGGTGGTCCTCGCCCGGCAGAGAGAAGCCGGATTCGCCCTCTCTCCGGTTCTTTTTCACCATTCCGGAGCTCTGAAATCTGCCGTACTCCGAGTGACCGAGGACGCTTCCAGGAGGGCGGCAGCGAGAGGCAGAGTGCCACCGGTCGGGTCCCCGGTTCTCCCACACTTAGAGAATTTTTCGCTTGGTGCTGCTGCGAGGACGTAGGTCTTTCGACCGGGGCAAGCCTGGAGGGCGGTAGCCGGGTTTGGCGCCCTATTCCCGGCTAGCTCTCGGCGGCTTCACCCGGTTGGAGCTCCGACTTCCATGGGCATGTTCCTCACCGGGACCTACGACAAAGTGTGGCCGAGGGACAGTGACACATTCCCGGGTAGCCTGAGTGGCTGCTCCCGCTGAGCCACTTCCATGGGCATTATTCCTCCCCGGGACTTGCCGCCAAGTCTTGGCCGGGGGACAGTGACACATTCCCGGCTAGCCTGAGTGGCTGCTCCCGCTGAGCCACTTCCATGGGCATTATTCCTCCCCGGGACTTGCCGCCAAGTCTTGGCCGGGGGACAGTGACACATTCCCGGGTAGCCTGAGTGGCTGCTCCCGCTGAGCCACTTCCATGGGCATTATTCCTCCCCGGGACTTGCCGCCAAGTCTTGGCCGGGGGACAGTGACACATTGCCGGGTAGCCTGAGTGGCTGCTCCCGCTGAGCTCTTACTTCCATGGGCATGTTCCTGACCGGGACCAACTACCAAGTGTGGCCGGGTTTCGAGCTCCAAACTCGGCTTGCACTTGGTGGCCAAGGGGGTCCCCTCCGCTCCAGGAAGGGCGCCCTCCAGCGGGCAGACGAGGGTACTTCTAGTCTGCCCGAGCTCCATGGGGCCCCTCTCGCCCCTAGGCTCCCCGCCCAGGGTTCCAGGGTCCCGGCTACAGCCACCCAGCCGAGTCCCATATAGGGTACCGGGCCTGGCAGGAATCATGCCGGAATTAGTGAGACCTCCTCGGCCGCGGCTCAGCCGCAAAACTCCCTTTCGCGGTTCTCTTCCCACCAACTTCCATGGGCATGTTCCTCACCGGGACCTCCGACCAAGTGTGGCCGGGGAACAGTCACCCATGCCCGGGCAGCCTCAGCGAGTGCTCCCGCTGAGGTCAACTTGGAGGTTGGAGCTCCGACTTCCATGGGCACTATTCCTCCCCGGGACCTGCCGCCAAGTCTGGCCGGGGGACAGTGACACATTCCCGGGTAGCCTGAGCGGATGCTCCCGCTGAACTCTTTAGTTCCATGGGCATGTTCCTCATCAGGAACCCAACGACCAAGGGTGGCCGAGGGACAGTGACACATTCTCGGGTAGCCTGAGTGGCTGCTCCCGCTGAGCTACTTCCATGAGCACTATTCCTCCCCGGGACCTGCCGCCAAGTCTGGCCGGGGGACAGTGACACATTCCCGGGTAGCCTGAGTGGCTGCTCCCGCTGAGCTACTTCCATGGGCACTATTCCTCCCCGGGACTTGCCGCCAAGTCTTGGCCGGGGGACAGTGACACATTCCCGGGTAGCCTGAGTGGCTGCTCCCGCTGAGGTACTTCCATGAGCACTATTCCTCCCCGGGACTTGCCGCCAAGTCTTGGCCGGGGGACAGTGACACATTCCCGGGTAGCCTGAGTGGCTGCTCCCGCTGAGCTCCGACTTCCATGGCCATGTTCCTCACCGGGACCTCCGACCAAGCCTGGCCGGGTTTCGAGCTCCAAACTCGGCTTGCACTTGGTGGCCAAGGGGGTCCCCTCCGCTCCGGAAAGGGCGCCCTCCAGCGGGCAGACGAGGGTACTTCTAGTCTGCCCGAGCTCCATGGGGCCCCTCTCGCCCCTAGGCTCCCCGCCCAGGGTTCCAGGGTCCCGGCTACAGCCACCCAGCCGAGTCCCATATAGGGTACCGGGCCTGGCAGGAATCATGCCGGAATTAGTGAGACCTCCTCGGCCGCGGCTCAGCCGCAAAACTCCCTTTCGCGGTTCTCTTCCCACCAACTTCCATGGGCATGTTCCTCACCGGGACCTCCGACCAAGTGTGGCCGGGGAACAGTCACCCATGCCCGGGCAGCCTCAGCGAGTGCTCCCGCTGAGGTCAACTTGGAGGTTGGAGCTCCGACTTCCATGGGCACTATTCCTCCCCGGGACCTGCCGCCAAGTCTGGCCGGGGGACAGTGACACATTCCCGGGTAGCCTGAGCGGATGCTCCCGCTGAACTCTTTAGTTCCATGGGCATGTTCCTCATCAGGAACCCAACGACCAAGGGTGGCCGAGGGACAGTGACACATTCTCGGGTAGCCTGAGTGGCTGCTCCCGCTGAGCTACTTCCATGAGCACTATTCCTCCCCGGGACCTGCCGCCAAGTCTGGCCGGGGGACAGTGACACATTCCCGTGTAGCCTGAGTGGCTGCTCCCGCTGAGCTACTTCCATGGGCACTATTCCTCCCCGGGACTTGCCGCCAAGTCTTGGCCGGGGGACAGTGACACATTCCCGGGTAGCCTGAGTGGCTGCTCCCGCTGAGCCACTTCCATGGGCACTATTCCTCCCCGGGACTTGCCGCCAAGTCTTGGCCGGGGGACAGTGACACATTCCCGGGTAGCCTGAGTGGCTGCTCCCGCTGAGCCACTTCCATGGGCACTATTCCTCCCCGGGACTTGCCGCCAAGTCTTGGCCGGGGGACAGTGACACATTGCCGGGTAGCCTGAGTGGCTGCTCCCGCTGAGCTCTTACTTCCATGGGCATGTTCCTGACCGGGACCAACTACCAAGTGTGGCCGGGTTTCGAGCTCCAAACTCGGCTTGCACTTGGTGGCCAAGGGGGTCCCCTCCGCTCCAGGAAGGGCGCCCTCCAGCGGGCAGACGAGGGTACTTCTAGTCTGCCCGAGCTCCATGGGGCCCCTCTCGCCCCTAGGCTCCCCGCCCAGGGTTCCAGGGTCCCGGCTACAGCCACCCAGCCGAGTCCCATATAGGGTACCGGGCCTGGCAGGAATCATGCCGGAATTAGTGAGACCTCCTCGGCCGCGGCTCAGCCGCAAAACTCCCTTTCGCGGTTCTCTTCCCACCAACTTCCATGGGCATGTTCCTCACCGGGACCTCCGACCAAGTGTGGCCGGGGAACAGTCACCCATGCCCGGGCAGCCTCAGCGAGTGCTCCCGCTGAGGTCAACTTGGAGGTTGGAGCTCCGACTTCCATGGGCACTATTCCTCCCCGGGACCTGCCGCCAAGTCTGGCCGGGGGACAGTGACACATTCCCGGGTAGCCTGAGCGGATGCTCCCGCTGAACTCTTTAGTTCCATGGGCATGTTCCTCATCAGGAACCCAACGACCAAGGGTGGCCGAGGGACAGTGACACATTCTCGGGTAGCCTGAGTGGCTGCTCCCGCTGAGCTACTTCCATGAGCACTATTCCTCCCCGGGACCTGCCGCCAAGTCAGGCCGGGGGACAGTGACACATTCCCGGGTAGCCTGAGTGGCTGCTCCCGCTGAGCTACTTCCATGGGCACTATTCCTCCCCGGGACTTGCCGCCAAGTCTTGGCCGGGGGACAGTGACACATTCCCGGGTAGCCTGAGTGGCTGCTCCCGCTGAGCTCTTACTTCCATGGGCATGTTCCTCACCGGGACCAACTACCAAGTGTGGCCGGGTTTCGAGCTCCAAACTCGGCTTGCACTTGGTGGCCAAGGGGGTCCCCTCCGCTCCGGGAAGGGCGCCCTCCAGCGGGCAGACGAGGGTACTTCTAGTCTGCCCGAGCTCCATGGGGCCCCTCTCGCCCCTAGGCTCCCCGCCCAGGGTTCCAGGGTCCCGGCTACAGCCACCCAGCCGAGTCCCATATAGGGTACCGGGCCTGGCAGGAATCATGCCGGAATTAGTGAGACCTCCTCGGCCGCGGCTCAGCCGCAAAACTCCCTTTCGCGGTTCTCTTCCCACCAACTTCCATGGGCATGTTCCTCACCGGGACCTCCGACCAAGTGTGGCCGGGGAACAGTCACCCATGCCCGGGCAGCCTCAGCGAGTGCTCCCGCTGAGGTCAACTTGGAGGTTGGAGCTCCGACTTCCATGGGCACTATTCCTCCCCGGGACCTGCCGCCAAGTCTGGCCGGGGGACAGTGACACATTCCCGGGTAGCCTGAGCGGATGCTCCCGCTGAACTCTTTAGTTCCATGGGCATGTTCCTCATCAGGAACCCAACGACCAAGGGTGGCCGAGGGACAGTGACACATTCTCGGGTAGCCTGAGTGGCTGCTCCCGCTGAGCTACTTCCATGAGCACTATTCCTCCCCGGGACCTGCCGCCAAGTCTGGCCGGGGGACAGTGACACATTCTCGGGTAGCCTGAGTGGCTGCTCCCGCTGAGCTACTTCCATGAGCACTATTCCTCCCCGGGACCTGCCGCCAAGTCTGGCCGGGGGACAGTGACACATTCCCGGGTAGCCTGAGTGGCTGCTCCCGCTGAGCTACTTCCATGGGCACTCTTCCTCCCCGGGACTTGCCGCCAAGTCTTGGCCGGGGGACAGTGACACATTCCCGGGTAAGCCTGAGCGGCTGCTCCCGCTGAACTCTTACTTCCATGGGCACTATTCCTCCCCGGGACTTGCCGCCAAGTCTTGGCCGGGGGACAGTGACACATTCCCGGGTAGCCTGAGTGGCTGCTCCCGCTGAGCTCCGACTTCCATGGCCATGTTCCTCACCGGGACCTCCGACCAAGCCTGGCCGGGTTTCGAGCTCCAAACTCGGCTTGCACTTGGTGGCCAAGGGGGTCCCCTCCGCTCCGGGAAGGGCGCCCTCCAGCGGGCAGACGAGGGTACTTCTAGTCTGCCCGAGCTCCATGGGGCCCCTCTCGCCCCTAGGCTCCCCGCCCAGGGTTCCAGGGTCACGGATCCAACCACCATGCCGAGTCCGGTTTGGGGACCGGGAATGGCAGGAATCAAGCCGGGATCGGTGCGCCCTCCTCGGCCGCGGCTTAGCGCAAAAACTCCCTTTCGCGGTTCTCTTCCCTTCAACTTCCATGGGCACGTTCCACACCGGGACCTACGACCAAGTGAGCCCGGGGAACAGTCACCCATGCCCGGGCAGCCTCAGCAAGTGCTCCAGCTGAGGTCAATTTGGAGTTTGGAGCTCCGACTTCCATGGGCATGTTCCTCACCGGGACCTACGACCAAGCGTGGCCGAGAACAGTGACACATTCCCGGGTAAGCCTTAGCGGCTTCTCCCGCTGAGCTCCTACTTCCATGAGCACTATTCCTCCCCGGGACTTGCCGCCAAGTCTGGCCTGGGGGGACAGTGACACATTCCCGGGAAGCCTGTGCGGCTGCTCCCGCTAGGCTCTTACTTCCATGGGCATTATTCCTCCCCGGGACTTGCCGCCAAGTCTGGCCGGGGGACAGTGACTCTTGGCCGGATAGGCCAAGTGGCTTCTCCCGCTGACTTGCCCCTTTGGAAGTAGTAGCTCCTACTTCCATGGGCATTATTCCTCTCCGGGACCTACTGCCAAGTGTGGCCGGGGAACAGTGACTCTTGGCCGGATAGGCCAAGTGGCTTCTCCCGCTGACTTGCCCCTTTGGAAGTAGGAGCTACGACTTCCATGGGCATTATTCCTCCCCGGGACCTACTGCCAAGTGTGGCCGGGGAACAGTGACTCTTGGCCGGATAGGCCAACTGGCTGCTCCCGCTTAAGTGCCCCTTTGGAAGTAGTAGCTCTCACTTCCATGGGCATTATTCCTCTCGCTGACCTACAGCCAGGTGTCTTCACCCTTTGGAAGTAGTAGCTCCTACTTCCGTGGGCATCATTCCTCCCCGGGACTTGCCGCCAAGTCAGGCCGGGGGACAGTGACATGTGGCCGGATAGGCCAAGTGGCTTCTCCCGCTGACTTGCCCCTTTGGAAGTAGTAGCTCCTACTTCCATGGGCATTATTCCTCCCCGGGACTTGCAGCCAAGTCTGGCCGGGGGACAGTGACTCTTGGCCGGATAGGCCAAGTGGCTTCTCCCGCTGACCTCACCCTTTGGAAGTAGTAGCTCCTACTTCCATGGGCATTATTCCTCCCCGGGACTTGCAGCCAAGTCTGGCCGGGGGACAGTGACTCTTGGCCGGATAGGCCAAGTGGCTTCTCCCGCTGACCTCACCCTTTGGAAGTAGGAGCTCCTACTTCCATGGGCATTATTCCTCCCCGGGACTTGCCGCCAAGTCTGGCCGGGGGACAGTGACATGTGGCCGGTCAGGCCAAGTGGCTTCTCCCGCTGACTTGCCCCTTTGGAAGTAGTAGCTCCTACTTCCATGGGCATTATTCCTCCCCGGGACCTACTGCCAAGTGTGGCCGGGGAACAGTGACCCTTGGCCGGATAGGCCAAGTGGCTTCTCCCGCTGACTTGCCCCTTTGGAAGTAGTACCTCCTACTTCCATGGGCATTATTCCTCCCCGGGACCTACTGCCAAGTGTGGCCGGGGAACAGTGACCCTTGGCCGGATAGGCCAAGTGGCTTCTCCCGCTGACTTGCCCCTTTGGAAGTAGTAGCTCCTACTTCCATGGGCATTATTCCTCCCCGGGACCTACTGCCAAGTGTGGCCGGGGAACAGTGACCCTTGGCCGGATAGGCCAAGTGGCTTCTCCCGCTGACTTGCCCCTTTGGAAGTAGTAGCTCCTACTTCCATGGGCATTATTCCTCCCCGGGACCTACTGCCAAGTGTGGCCGGGGAACAGTGACCCTTGGCCGGATAGGCCAAGTGGCTTCTCCCGCTGACTTGCCCCTTTGGAAGTAGTAGCTCCTACTTCCATGGGCATTATTCCTCCCCGGGACCTACTGCCAAGTGTGGCCGGGGAACAGTGACCCTTGGCCGGATAGGCCAAGTGGCTTCTCCCGCTGACTTGCCCCTTTGGAAGTAGTACCTCCTACTTCCATGGGCATTATTCCTCCCCGGGACCTACTGCCAAGTGTGGCCGGGGAACAGTGACCCTTGGCCGGATAGGCCAAGTGGCTTCTCCCGCTGACTTGCCCCTTTGGAAGTAGTAGCTCTTACTTCCATGGGCATTATACCTCTCGGGGACTTAGAGCCAAGTGTCTTCACCCTTTGAAGGTAGTAGCTCCTACTTCCATGGGCATTATTCCTCCCCGGGACCTACTGCCAAGTGTGGCCGGGGAACAGTGACCCTTGGCCGGGTAGGCCAAGTGGCTTCTCCCGCTGACTTGCCCCTTTGGAAGTAGTAGCTCCTACTTCCATGGGCATTATTCCTCCCCGGGACCTACTGCCAAGTGTGGCCGGGGAACAGTGACCCTTGGCCGGATAGGCCAAGTGGCTTCTCCCGCTGACTTGCCCCTTTGGAAGTAGTAGCTCCTACTTCCATGGGCATTATTCCTCCCCGGGACCTACTGCCAAGTCTGGCCGGGGAACAGTGACCCTTGGCCGGATAGGCCAAGTGGCTTCTCCCGCTGACTTGCCCCTTTGGAAGTAGTACCTCCTACTTCCATGGGCATTATTCCTCCCCGGGACCTACTGCCAAGTGTGGCCGGGGAACAGTGACCCTTGGCCGGATAGGCCAAGTGGCTTCTCCCGCTGACTTGCCCCTTTGGAAGTAGTAGCTCTTACTTCCATGGGCATTATACCTCTCGGGGACTTAGAGCCAAGTGTCTTCACCCTTTGAAGGTAGTAGCTCCTACTTCCATGGGCATTATTCCTCCCCGGGACCTACTGCCAAGTGTGGCCGGGGAACAGTGACCCTTGGCCGGGTAGGCCAAGTGGCTTCTCCCGCTGACTTGCCCCTTTGGAAGTAGTAGCTCCTACTTCCATGGGCATTATTCCTCCCCGGGACCTACTGCCAAGTGTGGCCGGGGAACAGTGACCCTTGGCCGGATAGGCCAAGTGGCTTCTCCCGCTGACTTGCCCCTTTGGAAGTAGGAGCTACGACTTCCATGGGCATTATTCCTCCCCGGGACCTACTGCCAAGTGTGGCCGGGGAACAGTGACCCTTGGCCGGATAGGCCAAGTGGCTTCTCCCGCTGACTTGCCCCTTTGGAAGTAGTAGCTCCTACTTCCATGGGCATTATTCCTCCCCGGGACCTACTGCCAAGTGTGGCCGGGGAACAGTGACCCTTGGCCGGATAGGCCAAGTGGCTTCTCCCGCTGACTTGCCCCTTTGGAAGTAGTACCTCCTACTTCCATGGGCATTATTCCTCCCCGGGACCTACTGCCAAGTGTGGCCGGGGAACAGTGACCCTTGGCCGGATAGGCCAAGTGGCTTCTCCCGCTGACTTGCCCCTTTGGAAGTAGTAGCTCTTACTTCCATGGGCATTATACCTCTCGGGGACTTAGAGCCAAGTGTCTTCACCCTTTGAAGGTAGTAGCTCCTACTTCCATGGGCATTATTCCTCCCCGGGACCTACTGCCAAGTGTGGCCGGGGAACAGTGACCCTTGGCCGGGTAGGCCAAGTGGCTTCTCCCGCTGACTTGCCCCTTTGGAAGTAGTAGCTCCTACTTCCATGGGCATTATTCCTCCCCGGGACCTACTGCCAAGTGTGGCCGGGGAACAGTGACCCTTGGCCGGATAGGCCAAGTGGCTTCTCCCGCTGACTTGCCCCTTTGGAAGTAGGAGCTACGACTTCCATGGGCATTATTCCTCCCCGGGACCTACTGCCAAGTGTGGCCGGGGAACAGTGACCCTTGGCCGGATAGGCCAAGTGGCTTCTCCCGCTGACTTGCCCCTTTGGAAGTAGTAGCTCCTACTTCCATGGGCATTATTCCTCCCCGGGACCTACTGCCAAGTGTGGCCGGGGAACAGTGACCCTTGGCCGGATAGGCCAAGTGGCTTCTCCCGCTGACTTGCCCCTTTGGAAGTAGTACCTCCTACTTCCATGGGCATTATTCCTCCCCGGGACCTACTGCCAAGTGTGGCCGGGGAACAGTGACCCTTGGCCGGATAGGCCAAGTGGCTTCTCCCGCTGACTTGCCCCTTTGGAAGTAGTAGCTCTTACTTCCATGGGCATTATACCTCTCGGGGACTTAGAGCCAAGTGTCTTCACCCTTTGAAGGTAGTAGCTCCTACTTCCATGGGCATTATTCCTCCCCGGGACCTACTGCCAAGTGTGGCCGGGGAACAGTGACCCTTGGCCGGGTAGGCCAAGTGGCTTCTCCCGCTGACTTGCCCCTTTGGAAGTAGTAGCTCCTACTTCCATGGGCATTATTCCTCCCCGGGACCTACTGCCAAGTGTGGCCGGGGAACAGTGACCCTTGGCCGGATAGGCCAAGTGGCTTCTCCCGCTGACTTGCCCCTTTGGAAGTAGTAGCTCCTACTTCCATGGGCATTATTCCTCCCCGGGACCTACTGCCAAGTGTGGCCGGGGAACAGTGACCCTTGGCCGGATAGGCCAAGTGGCTTCTCCCGCTGACTTGCCCCTTTGGAAGTAGTAGCTCCTACTTCCATGGGCATTATTCCTCCCCGGGACCTACTGCCAAGTGTGGCCGGGGAACAGTGACCCTTGGCCGGGTAGGCCAAGTGGCTTCTCCCGCTGACTTGCCCCTTTGGAAGTAGTAGCTCCTACTTCCATGGGCATTATTCCTCCCCGGGACCTACTGCCAAGTGTGGCCGGGGAACAGTGACCCTAAACCGGGTAGGCCAAGTGGCTTCTCCCGCTGACTTGCCCCTTTGGAAGTAGTAGCTCCTACTTCCATGGGCATTATTCCTCCCCGGGACCTACTGCCAAGTGTGGCCGGGGAACAGGGACCCTTGGCCGGGTAGACCAAGTGGCTTCTCCCGCTGACTTGCCCCTTTGGAAGTAGAGGCTCCTACTTCCATGGGCATTATTCCTCCCCGGGACCTACTGCCAAGTGTGGCCGGGGAACAGTGACCCTTGGCCGGGTAGGCCAAGTGGCTTCTCCCGCTGACTTTCCCCTTTGGAAGTAGAGGCTCCTACTTCCATGGGCATTATTCCTCCCCGGGACCTACTGCCAAGTGTGGCCGGGGAACAGTGACCCTTGGCCGGATAGGCCAACTGGCTGCTCCCGCTGACTTGCCCCTTTGGAAGTAGAGGCTCCTACTTCCATGGGCATTATTCCTCCCCGGGACCTACTGCCAAGTGTGGCCGGGGAACAGTGACCCTTGGCCGGATAGGCCAACTGGCTGCTCCCGCTGACTTGCCCCTTTGGAAGTTGGAGCTCTTACTTCCATGGGCATTATACCTCTCGGGCACTTAGAGCCAAGTGTCTTCACCCTTTGGAGGTAGTAGCTCCTACTTCCATGGGCATTATTCCTCCCCGGGACCTACTGCCAAGTGTGGCCGGGGAACAGTGACTCTTGGCCGGATAGGCCAACTGGCTTCTCCCGCTGACTTGCCCCTTTGGAAGTAGGAGCTCTTACTTCCATGGGCATTATTCCTCCTCGGGACCTACTGCCAAGTGTGGCCGGGGAACAGTGACTCTTGGCCGGATAGGCCAACTGGCTTCTCCCGCTGACTTGCCCCTTTGGAAGTAGGAGCTCTTACTTCCATGGGCATTATTCCTCCCCGGGACCTACTGCCAAGTGTGGCCGGGGAACAGTGACCCTTGGCCGGATAGGCCAACTGGCTGCTCCCGCTGACTTGCCCCTTTGGAAGTAGAGGCTCCTACTTCCATGGGCATTATTCCTCCCCGGGACCTACTGCCAAGTGTGGCCGGGGAACAGTGACCCTTGGCCGGATAGGCCAACTGGCTGCTCCCGCTGACTTGCCCCTTTGGAAGTAGGAGCTCTTACTTCCATGGGCATTATACCTCTCGGGGTCTTAGAGCCAAGTGTCTTCACCCTTTGAAGGTAGTAGCTCCTACTTCCATGGGCATTATTCCTCCCCGGGACCTACTGCCAAATGTGGCCGGGGAACAGTGACTCTAGGCCGGATAGGCCAACTGGCTTCTCCCGCTGACTTGCCCCTTTGGAAGTAGTAGCTCCTACTTCCATGGGCATTATTCCTCCCCGGGACCTACTGCCAAGTGTGGCCGGGGAACAGTGACTCTTGGCCGGATAGGCCAACTGGCTTCTCCCGCTGACTTGCCCCTTTGGAAGTAGTAGCTCCTACTTCCATGGGCATTATTCCTCCCCGGGACCTACTGCCTAGTGTAGCCGGGGAACAGTGACTCTTGGCCGGATAGGCCAACTGGCTTCTCCCGCTGACTTGCCCCTTTGGAAGTAGGAGCTCTTACTTCCAAGGGCATTACACCTCTCGGGCACTTAGAGCCAAGTGTCTTCACCCTTTGGAGGTAGTAGCTCCTACTTCCATGGGCATTATTCCTCCCAGGGACCTACTGCCAAATGTGGCCGGGGAACAGTGACTCTAGGCCGGATAGGCCAACTGGCTTCTCCCGCTGACTTGCCCCTTTGGAAGTAGTAGCTCCTACTTCCAAGGGCATTATTCCTCCCCGGGACCTACTGCCTAGTGTGGCCGGGGAACAGTGACTCTTGGCCGGATAGGCCAACTGGCTTCTCCCGCTGACTTGCCCCTTTGGAAGTAGTAGCTCCTACTTCCATGGGCATTATTCCTCCCCGGGACCTACTGCCTAGTGTAGCCGGGGAACAGTGACTCTTGGCCGGATAGGCCAACTGGCTTCTCCCGCTGACTTGCCCCTTTGGAAGTAGGAGCTCTTACTTCCAAGGGCATTACACCTCTCGGGCACTTAGAGCCAAGTGTCTTCACCCTTTGGAGGTAGTAGCTCCTACTTCCATGGGCATTATTCCTCCCAGGGACCTACTGCCAAATGTGGCCGGGGAACAGTGACTCTAGGCCGGATAGGCCAACTGGCTTCTCCCGCTGACTTGCCCCTTTGGAAGTAGTAGCTCCTACTTCCATGGGCATTATTCCTCCCCGGGACCTACTGCCTAGTGTGGCCGGGGAACAGTGACTCTTGGCCGGATAGGCGAAGTGGCTTCTCCCGCTGACTTGCCCCTTTGGAAGTAGGAGCTCCTACTTCCATGGGCATTATTCCTCCCCGGGACTTGCCGCCAAGTCTGGCCGGGGGACAGTGACACTTGGCCGGGTAGGCGAAGTGGCTTCTCCCGCTGACTTGCCCCTTTGGAAGTAGGAGCTCCTACTTCCATGGGCATTATTCCTCCCCGGGACTTGCCGCCAAGTCTGGCCGGGGGACAGTGACACTTGGCCGGGTAGGCGAAGTGGCTTCTCCCGCTGACTTGCCCCTTTGGAAGTAGGAGCTCCTACTTCCATGGGCATTATTCCTCCCCGGGACTTGCCGCCAAGTCTGGCCGGGGGACAGTGACACTTGGCCGGGTAGGCGAAGTGGCTTCTCCCGCTGACTTGCCCCTTTGGAAGTAGGAGCTCCTACTTCCATGGGCATTATTCCTCCCCGGGACTTGCCGCCAAGTCTGGCCGGGGGACAGTGACACTTGGCCGGGTAGGCGAAGTGGCTTCTCCCGCTGACTTGCCCCTTTGGAAGTAGGAGCTCCTACTTCCATGGGCATTATTCCTCCCCGGGACTTGCCGCCAAGTCTGGCCGGGGGACAGTGACACTTGGCCGGGTAGGCGAAGTGGCTTCTCCCGCTGACTTGCCCCTTTGGAAGTAGGAGCTCCTACTTCCATGGGCATTATTCCTCCCCGGGACTTGCCGCCAAGTCTGGCCGGGGAACAGTGACATGCGGCCGGATACGGCCGAGCGGCTGCTCCCGCTGACGTCATCACTTTGGAAGTAGGAGCTCCTACTTCCATGGGCTTGTTCCTCCCCGGGACTTGCCGCCAAGTCTGGCCGGGGGACAGTGACATGTGGCCGGATAGGCCAACTGGCTGCTCCCGCTGAGCTCCTACTTCCATGGGCTTGCCCCTCCCCGGGACTTGCCGCCAAGTCTGGCCGGGGAACAGTGACATGCGGCCGGATACGGCCGAGCGGCTGCTCCCGCTGACGTCATCACTTTGGAAGTAGGAGCTCCTACTTCCATGGGCTTGTTCCTCCCCGGGACTTGCCGCCAAGTCTGGCCGGGGGACAGTGACATGTGGCCGCATAGGCCAACTGGCTGCTCCCGCTGAGCTCCTACTTCCATGGGCTTGTTCCTCCCCGGGACTTGCCGCCAAGTCTGGCCGGGGGACAGTGACATGCCGCCGGATACGGCCGAGCGGCTGCTCCCGCTGACGTCATCACTTTGGAAGTAGGAGCTCCTACTTCCATGGGCTTGTTCCTCCCCGGGACTTGCCGCCAAGTCTGGCCGGGGGACAGTGACATGTGGCCGGATAGGCCAACTGGATGCTCCCGCTGAGCTCCTACTTCCATGGGCTTGCCCCTCCCCGGGACTTGCCGCCAAGTCTGGCCGGGGAACAGTGACATGCGGCCGGATACGGCCGAGCGGCTGCTCCCGCTGACGTCATCACTTTGGAAGTAGGAGCTCCTACTTCCATGGGCTTGTTCCTCCCCGGGACTTGCCGCCAAGTCTGGCCGGGGGACAGTGACATGTGGCCGGATAGGCCAACTGGCTGCTCCCGCTGAGCTCCTACTTCCATGGGCTTGCCCCTCCCCGGGACTTGCCGCCAAGTCTGGCCGGGGAACAGTGACATGCGGCCGGATACGGCCGAGCGGCTGCTCCCGCTGACGTCATCACTTTGGAAGTAGGAGCTCCTACTTCCATGGGCTTGTTCCTCCCCGGGACTTGCCGCCAAGTCTGGCCGGGGGACAGTGACATGTGGCCGCATAGGCCAACTGGCTGCTCCCGCTGAGCTCCTACTTCCATGGGCTTGTTCCTCCCCGGGACTTGCCGCCAAGTCTGGCCGGGGGACAGTGACATGCCGCCGGATACGGCCGAGCGGCTGCTCCCGCTGACGTCATCACTTTGGAAGTAGGAGCTCCTACTTCCATGGGCTTGTTCCTCCCCGGGACTTGCCGCCAAGTCTGGCCGGGGGACAGTGACATGTGGCCGGATAGGCCAACTGGCTGCTCCCGCTGAGCTCCTACTTCCATGGGCTTGCCCCTCCCCGGGACTTGCCGCCAAGTCTGGCCGGGGGACAGTGACATGCGGCCGGATACGGCCGAGCGGCTGCTCCCGCTGACGTCATCACTTCGGAAGTCCATGCTCGGGGCAAGGCTCGCACTCCAGGCGAGAACCAGCTCTGCGGGGCCGGCGGCGCGTGCTTGGCCGAGCCC
>NW_027285043.1:117500-140000 GCF_040894005.1 Engystomops pustulosus | reverse complement strand
GCCGCCAGAGAAGACCTCGCAGACAACATTGGATGGAGCTTAGGGCAGGGGGGCAAGAAAGATGCTCTCGCGGTCCCTTCCAAGGACCCGAAAAAGCCTTTCCTTCCCCCCTCCCTCTCGCAGTCGCTGGCTTTCCCCACTCAGATCAGCCAAGAAGCGGCGCTCGACTCTCACCTCCATCAGCACCTCCGAAGCTCGGACAGCTCCTGTAGGCTGCGCATAGAAGGAAAGCATTGGACGCTCGACTTCAGCACCTCGACAGCGCCACCACCACCTCTCACCACTGTTAAGCGAGAGAGAGACGATAGGGAGCCGTCGCGACGTACCCATGCAGCGCCGCCCGCCAACGCACAGAGGAGCGGAGGGGATCGGGCGCCAGGTCCGGGGGAAGGCTGGGAGGGAAGCTACGGCGCTGCTACCCAGCTTTCAACCCTTCGGGACCGGTGCTCCGCTCCTATCGCTCCGGCGAACAGGGTCCGCTACGCTTTCAACACCAGCGCCCGGCAGAGGGCTTGGAGAAGGCTCGCGCGGATCCTCGGCTCGGATCGCCTGGCTTCGCGGGAGCGGCCTTCGGCTAGGGCCGACGACGGCCGGACCGAGCAGATTTGGACCGGGGTGCGGGGCGAGTACCTGCCTCTCTCACGAAGGGAGTGTCACCGGTAAGAAGCCTCTTCCCACGTCTGCTTGCCGACTTACGCTCGCCCCGACGAGAGGCCCAACCGAAAGAGTGGAAAGGGGCAGAGATTTCCAGGGTCGCCCCACCAGGGATGCAATACCCCAGTGCAGGCAGTCGGCCCTGCCCCGAACCTACTCGGTGGTTTGAAGGTTAACCTCTTGGGGAAAAGCAGCGATTCGCCTCGCGGTGCGTGCCTCCGCGGATCTAAACCCCCTCGATCGATGTGGGGCCAGAGGACCCCTTTTCCCCGTACGAAACTGTCAGCTCACCATGGGCTCGACGTCCGTGGGTCGGGGAGTTGAGCGCTTACGCGCGGCGGGACCTTATAACCTGCAGCGGCTGAGGAGCGAAGATTTCCAGGGTGGGCCCCCGGGGATGCCATACCCCGAGCAGCCTGTCGGCCCCGCTCCTAGCACGCTGGCAAGCAATGGAGTCTTCCCCGCGGCAGCCACCGCCTTCGCCCTAGCCTCGCCGTCAGTCGATGAAGAACGTCGTTCGCCCTCCTCTGCTCGGGATTTGGAAACGGCCTGGCCTTCGCCTACTCCGTCGGGCAACTGCCTTCCGCCAGCCCCTTCCCTCGAATCCCCTTCTTCCATTTTAGACCCGATCAGGGGATTGGTCAGCCCAGCCCTGGGGTAGGAAGAGGGGTTGGGGTCGGTTCGGCTTCGGGTGCCCCCGCTCGGCCAAAGGTTCCCCTCGCTTTGGAAGCACGCGAGGTCGCGGAGGGTGTCGGGGTTATTTTCGGCTCCCTGGCTTCGCGGGAGCGGCCTTCGGCTAGGGCCGACGCCGTCCGGCCCGCGCAGATTTGGACCGGGGTCCGGGGCGAGTACCTGCCTCTCTCACGAAGGGAGTGTCACCGGTAAGAAGCCTCTTCCCACGTCTGCTTGCCGACTTACGCTCGCCCCGACGAGAGGCCCAACCGAAAGAGTGGAAAGGGGCAGAGATTTCCAGGGTCGCCCCACCAGGGATGCAATACCCCAGTGCAGACTGTCGGCCCTGCCCCGAACCTACTCGGTGGTTTGAAGGTTAACCTCTTGGGGAAAAGCAGCGATTCGCCTCGCGGTGCGTGCCTCCGCGGATCTAAACCCCCCTCGATCGATGTGGGGCCAGAGGACCCCTTTTCCCCGTACGAAACGGCCGGCTCACCATGGGCTCGACATCCGTGGGTCGGAGAGTTGAGCGCTTACGCGCGGCGGGACCTTATAACCTGCAGCGGCTGAGGAGCGAAGATTTCCAGGGTGGGCCCCCGGGGATGCCATACCCCGAGCAGCCAGTCGGCCCCGCTCCTAGCGCGCTGACGAGCAATGGAGTCTTCCCCGCGGCAGCCACCGCCCTCGCCTCGCCGTCGGTCGATGAAGAGCCGAGTTCGCCCTCCTCTGCTCGGGACTCGGAAACGGCCTGGCCTTCGCCTACTCCGTCGGGCAACTGCCTTCCGCCAGCCCCTTCCCTCGAATCCCCTTCTTCCATTTTAGACCCGATCAGGGGATTGGTCAGCCCAGCCCTGGGGTAGGAAGAGGGGTTGGGGTCGGTTCGGCTTCCGGTGCCCCCGCTCGGCCAAAGGTCCCCTCGCTTTGGAAGCACGCGAGGGTGCCGGGGTTATTTTCGGCTTGACGCCTAAGTCCGGTCCCTGCCGGCTCCCGTCGAGGCCCGCGGTCAAAACCAGCTCCCCGGCTGTCGGAGCCGGAGCCCCGCAGCCCGAGCGGACGCACCGAGTCCCTCATGTAAGGGATAGCCGCCCCTACGGAACGGCCCGGACTGGGACCAGGCTCCCCCAGGCGCCGAAGGGGTGGGTCGGCCGTGTTGCCGAAGCTTAGCCGGCGCTGATGACCGCAGCCCCTAACGACGCCCACAGGCGGGGGAGCCAAGGAGAGCACTAGGAAGACGTGGCGGGGTCGGACGGCTCAATTTCCAGGGTGGGACCCCGGGGGTTCAGTACCACGGGCATCCGGTCGGTTTCGCCGGCGAGACCCCAAGCCTTCCACGGCCCCCTTCGTGGGTGCAGGGATACCGAGCAGGGTGGCTTAGACGCCAATTCCCCAGAAGTTTTAGGGATAGGGTTTGTCCGGGCGCCATCCGCAGCGACAACCTCGCAAAAGAAGCTCTCTTCCACAAAGCACGGGCAACGTTCGTGTGCGAGTGTTGGTCTCCCATGGTCTACCGACTCCCCCGGGCGGCCCAAGCGTTACGCCCACGGCCGGGCCCTCGAGCAGGCGCACCCCTGGTGCCTCTCGTAAGGGAAGGCTACGGTCCTCAACCCCTCGTATGGCGGGGAGGGCGCATTTGAAACGCTAAAGGACGAGCCCTGTTCGGGACCTGGCGGGGATCCGCGGATTGGCGAGAGGGATGGGTCTGCCGTTGGTCAGAGGGGACGCACCCCTGGGACGCAGTTTGGCATTAGCGACCGATGGCCCATCTACGACCATGTACTCCGGGAGCGCCAAGGAGGACGCGGGTGGGCTTTGGGGGCAGACTCAATTTCCAGGGTCTGGGCGCCGGGGGTGCAATACCCTTAAGCGCTCATGTCGGTTTCGTCTGCCGCCCGCCTCTGGCCCGGCTCCTAGTGACGGGTGCTGTGAACGTGCGATCGTGCTTGCGGTTGAAGAGTTCGAAGGCTACCGCTGGGGATAACACGCCCGGGGAATTTAGAAACCCCCCCCCTCCGCTACAATCTCTGCTTCTGCCGGACTCGGAGGGGAGCCGCCCCGGGGGCGACCGCTCCCTCTCCTCTTCCGCGGCGTGCCGCGCGCTTCGCCGTCAGCAGCGGAGCGAACCTTTTTCTCGGTCCGCAGCTCTTCAGGCGTAGGCGGGCAGCGCTAACAGGGTACACTGGGGACCACTCGACCGCTACCGCTCCTACGGCAGACGACCCTACCTACCGCGGAAGCGCCACGGTGGGTCTAAGCCTCGTCCCCGCGAGGAGCAAGCGGGAGCCGTCCCTTTTCGTGCTGCGGAAATAAACCGTGGACACAGAAGTGTCTGCGCTCTCCGACCGGGCGGGGGGCGATTGGACTTGCCCGAGGGACACTAGGCGAGGCGCTACCGCGGGGAGCCGGAGCTCCTCGCTGGACGCTGCCGCCGCCAACGCCGCCGCCCCCCACCCACGGTACGGTGGAGTACGCCCGTTCCATACGCTTCGTAGCAAACCTCAGCCGAAGCAGAGAGTCCTACCGCTTGTGGCAGGAGCGGGGCCGTGCGAGGACCACACTGGCACCGCGCTACACAACCTTAGGCAGAGGACGACAGCCGCTCACGGGGAGCGGGGGATTGATGCGCGACCAAGACTGAGGCTAAGGAACGCTTTACCATAAACCGGCCGGGGCCAATACCCCTGACCGAGCAAAGTGCCTTGCCCCGCCGGATCGCGCTGTGTCAGATCGATCAAAAGAGCGGAGAGCCGAGACTCTACCGCTGGGAGTTTGTGGAGAACGGCCTGGCTTGCGTCCCGTCCTCCCGCCCTCGACCTCACATGGCTAGCCTCACCCGCCGGGAGCCACCCCATTGGGGACCGTAGGGCGGAGAAGGGGTCTCCGCGTCCGGAATTTTACTTGTGGAGAACGGCCTGGCTTACGTCCCGTCCTCCCGCCCTCGACCTCACATGGCTAGCCTCACCCGCCGGGAGCCACCCCATTGGGGACCGTAGGGCGGAGAAGGGGTCTCCGCGTCCGGAATTTTACTTGTGGAGAACGGCCTGGCTTACGTCCCGTCCTCCCGCCCTCGACCTCACATGGCTAGCCTCACCCGCCGGGCGCCACCCCATTGGGGACCGTAGGGCGGAGAAGGGGTCTCCACGTCCGGAATTTTACTTGTGGAGAACGGCCTGGCTTACGTCCCGTCCTCCCGCCCTCGACCTCACATGGCTAGCCTCACCCGCCGGGCGCCACCCCATTGGGGACCGTAGAGCGGAGAAGGGGTCTCCGCGTCCGGAATTTTACTTGTGGAGAACGGCCTGGCTTACGTCCCGTCCTCCCGCCCTCGACCTCACATGGCTAGCCTCACCCGCCGGGCGCCACCCCATTGGGGACCGTAGGGCGGAGAAGGGGTCTCCGCGTCCGGAATTTCTTGTGGAGAACGGCCTGGCTTGCGTCCCGTCCTCCCATGGCTAGCCTCACCCGCCGGGCGCCACCCCATTGGGGACCGTAGGGCGGAGAAGGGGTCTCCGCGTCCGGAATTTCTTGTGGAGAACGGCCTGGCTTACGTCCCGTTCTCCCGCCCTCGACCTCACATGGCTAGCCTACCCCGCCGGGCGCCGCTCCATTGGGGATACGGTACAGCAAAGCGCGACGCCGCACGATGCCAACACTTTGTGCAAAAACCTGGCAGAGTCGACCAAAACCTCGCTTCTTTGACCGGTATTTTTGATGCTTTTCTCTGCCGCCGAAGGTGCACTGAGGGTCGGATCGCCCAAAATTTTTATGTTTTTGTCTGCGGTTCTTCCGAGAGGTGCCCGCCTGGCAGTTCTTTTTCAGCAGCCTTCGAAGGACATCCGGCGGGCAAGCCAGGGGTCGGCAGCCGCCGGCGGTGAGCCTTCCCCGGCAGGAGCAGGGCAGCTCGGACCGCAAAATTTTTTCGACTTTCGCCGAGGCCAAAAGCCCATGCACTTCGAAATCCTGCCCGCAGCGCCGTCTCCTGTCAGACTTCCCATGCCGCCTGCGGTGGTCCTCGCCCGGCAGAGAGAATCCGGAGTCGCCCTCTCACCGGTTCTTTTTCACCATTCCGGAGCTCTGAAATCTGCCGGACACCGAGTGGCCGAGGACGCTTCCAGGAGGGCGGCAGCGAGAGGCAGAGTGCCACCGGTCGGGTCCCCGGTTCTCCCACACTTTGAAAATTTTTCCCCGTTTGTTCTGGTGGGATGGAGAGAGAGCGTGGCTTATGCGCCCTCTGCCCCGCGGTACGCCCTTGGCTAGCCTTACGCCGGTGGTTCGCCAGGCCACCGGCACCTTGTACAGCGGGGTCGGCGTGGCTTATGCGCCCTCTCCCCCGCGGTCCGCCCTGGCTAGCCTTACGCCGGTGGTTCGCCAGGCCACCGGCACCTTGTATGGCGGGGACGGCGTGGCTTATGCGCCCGTCAACCCACCTGCTCGCCCCGGCTAGCCTTTTACCCGGAGGGCGCCACGCTCCGGGTACCAGTGAGCGGCACGAACCCAGTCATACCATGCCGCTCACCTCGCGCCCTCTCCGGCCTCCGCCGCGGAGACCTCCCGCTCTGTTCTGCGGAGAGCGATTACGGGCACAATCTACAAAGTCCCCGATGGTTAAGGACGTAGACTGTTGAGCGGGACCTACACACTCTTGTAGCCGAAGGGGCTCGCCATTTCCCGCAGAAAATGGATCACCTCCCGCAGAGGAACATGAAATGCCCCTTCCCGCGGGACCCGAAGGACCGCCCTGTCCGAGCAGGCCTCCAGGACCACGGCACGCAAAAGCGACTCAGTCCCGCTGGCATTACGGATCTGACTTAGTGCAAAAGCCTGGCAGAGTCGACCAAAACTCCCCTTCTCTGACCGGTATTTTTGCTGCTTCTCTCTGCCGCCGAAGGTGCACTGAAAGTCGGACCGGTCGGTTTTGGTCTGCGGTTCTTCCGAGAGGTGCCCGTCTCGGGGTTCTTTTTCAGCAGCCTTCGAAGGCGATCCGGCGGGCAAGCCAGGGGTTGGCAGCCGCCGGCGGTAAGCCTTCCCCGGCAGGAGCAGGGCAGCTCGGACCGCAAAATTTTTTCGACTTTCGCCGAGGACAAAAAGCCCAGCCACTTAGAAAGCCTGCCGCGGCGCCGTCTCCTGGCAGACGTCCCCGCCGCCTGCGGTGGTCCTCGCCCGGCAGTGAGAAACCAGAGTCGCCCTCTCTCCGGTTCTTTTTCACCATTCCGGAGCTCTGGAATCTGCCGTACTCCGAGTGACCGAGGACGCTTCCAGGAGGGCGGCAGCGAGAGGCAGAGTGCCACCGGTCGGGTCCCCGGTTCTCCCACACTTTGACATTTTTTCCCCGTTTGTACTGGTGGGATGGAGAGAGAGCGTGGCTTAAGCGCCCTCTGCCCCGCGGTCCGCCCTGGCTAGCCTTACGCCGGTGGTTCGCCAGGCCACCGGCACCTTGTATGGCGGGGACGGCGTGGCTTATGCGCCCGTCAACCCACCTGCTCGCCCCGGCTAGCCTTTTACCCGGAGGGCGCCACGCTCCGGGTACCAGTGAGCGGCACGAACCCAGTCATACCATGCCGCTCACCTCGCGCCCTCTCCGGCCTCCGCCGCGGAGACCTCCCGCTCTGTTCTGCGGAGAGCGATTACGGGCACAATCTACAAAGTCCCCGATGGTTAAGGACGTAGACTGTTGAGCGGGACCTACACACTCTTGTAGCCGAAGGGGCTCGCCATTTCCCGCAGAAAATGGATCACCTCCCGCAGAGGAACATGAAATGCCCCTTCCCGCGGGACCCGAAGGACCGCCCTGTCCGAGCAGGCCTCCAGGACCACGGCACGCAAAAGCGACTCAGTCCCGCTGGCATTACGGATCTGACTTAGTGCAAAAGCCTGGCAGAGTCGACCAAAACTCCCCTTCTCTGACCGGTATTTTTGCTGCTTCTCTCTGCCGCCGAAGGTGCACTGAAAGTCGGACCGGTCGGTTTTGGTCTGCGGTTCTTCCGAGAGGTGCCCGTCTCGGGGTTCTTTTTCAGCAGCCTTCGAAGGCGATCCGGCGGGCAAGCCAGGGGTTGGCAGCCGCCGGCGGTAAGCCTTCCCCGGCAGGAGCAGGGCAGCTCGGACCGCAAAATTTTTTCGACTTTCGCCGAGGACAAAAAGCCCAGCCACTTAGAAAGCCTGCCGCGGCGCCGTCTCCTGTCAGACGTCCCCGCCGCCTGCGGTGGTCCTCGCCCGGCAGTGAGAAACCAGAGTCGCCCTCTCTCCGGTTCTTTTTCACCCTTCCGGAGCTCTGGAATCTGCCGTACTCCGAGTGACCGAGGACGCTTCCAGGAGGGCGGCAGCGAGAGGCAGAGTGCCACCGGTCGGGTCCCCGGTTCTCCCACACTTTGAAATTTTTTTCCCCGTTTGTACTGGTGGGATGGAGAGAGAGCGTGGCTTAAGCGCCCTCTGCCCCGCGGTCCGCCCTGGCTAGCCTTACGCCGGTGGTTCGCCAGGCCACCGGCACCTTGTATGGCGGGGACGGCGTGGCTTATGCGCCCGTCAACCCACCTGCTCGCCCCGGCTAGCCTTTTACCCGGAGGGCGCCACGCTCCGGGTACCAGTGAGCGGCACGAACCCAGTCATACCATGCCGCTCACCTCGCGCCCTCTCCGGCCTCCGCCGCGGAGACCTCCCGCTCTGTTCTGCGGAGAGCGATTACGGGCACAATCTACAAAGTCCCCGATGGTTAAGGACGTAGACTGTTGAGCGGGACCTACACACTCTTGTAGCCGAAGGGGCTCGCCATTTCCCGCAGAAAATGGATCACCTCCCGCAGAGGAACATGAAATGCCCCTTCCCGCGGGACCCGAAGGACCGCCCTGTCCGAGCAGGCCTCCAGGACCACGGCACGCAAAAGCGACTCAGTCCCGCTGGCATTACGGATCTGACTTAGTGCAAAAGCCTGGCAGAGTCGACCAAAACTCCCCTTCTCTGACCGGTATTTTTGCTGCTTCTCTCTGCCGCCGAAGGTGCACTGAAAGTCGGACCGGTCGGTTTTGGTCTGCGGTTCTTCCGAGAGGTGCCCGTCTCGGGGTTCTTTTTCAGCAGCCTTCGAAGGCGATCCGGCGGGCAAGCCAGGGGTTGGCAGCCGCCGGCGGTAAGCCTTCCCCGGCAGGAGCAGGGCAGCTCGGACCGCAAAATTTTTTCGACTTTCGCCGAGGACAAAAAGCCCAGCCACTTAGAAAGCCTGCCGCGGCGCCGTCTCCTGGCAGACGTCCCCGCCGCCTGCGGTGGTCCTCGCCCGGCAGTGAGAAACCAGAGTCGCCCTCTCTCCGGTTCTTTTTCACCATTCCGGAGCTCTGGAATCTGCCGTACTCCGAGTGACCGAGGACGCTTCCAGGAGGGCGGCAGCGAGAGGCAGAGTGCCACCGGTCGGGTCCCCGGTTCTCCCACACTTTGAAATTTTTTCCCCGTTTGTACTGGTGGGATGGAGAGAGAGCGTGGCTTAAGCGCCCTCTGCCCCGCGGTCCGCCCTGGCTAGCCTTTCGCCGGTGGTTCGCCAGGCCACCGGCACCTTGTATGGCGGGGACGGCGTGGCTTATGCGCCCGTTAACCCACCTGCTCGCCCCGGCTAGCCTTTTACCCGGAGGGCGCCACGCTCCGGGTACCAGTGAGCGGCACGAACCCAGTCATACCATGCCGCTCACCTCGCGCCCTCTCCGGCCTCCGCCGCGGAG
Organism: Engystomops pustulosus; assembly: GCF_040894005.1. NCBI lineage: Eukaryota > Metazoa > Chordata > Amphibia > Anura > Leptodactylidae > Engystomops > Engystomops pustulosus. The sequence continues at coordinate 130,980 of NW_027285043.1, read as the reverse complement.
ACCTCCCGCTCTGTTCTGCGGAGAGCGATGACGGGCACAATCTACAAAGTCCCCGATGGTTAAGGACGTAGACTGTTGAGCGGGACCTACACACTCTTGTAGCCGAAGGGGCTCGCCATTTCCCGCAGAAAATGGATCACCTCCCGCAGAGGAACATGAAATGCCCCTTCCCGCGGGACCCGAAGGACCGCCCTGTCCGAGCAGGCCTCCAGGACCACGGCACGCAAAAGCGACTCAGTCCCGCTGGCATTACGGATCTGACTTAGTGCAAAAGCCTGGCAGAGTCGACCAAAACTCCCCTTCTCTGACCGGTATTTTTGCTGCTTCTCTCTGCCGCCGAAGGTGCACTGAAAGTCGGACCGGTCGGTTTTGGTCTGCGGTTCTTCCGAGAGGTGCCCGTCTCGGGGTTCTTTTTCAGCAGCCTTCGAAGGCGATCCGGCGGGCAAGCCAGGGGTTGGCAGCCGCCGGCGGTAAGCCTTCCCCGGCAGGAGCAGGGCAGCTCGGACCGCAAAATTTTTTCGACTTTCGCCGAGGACAAAAAGCCCAGCCACTTAGAAAGCCTGCCGCGGCGCCGTCTCCTGTCAGACGTCCCCGCCGCCTGCGGTGGTCCTCGCCCGGCAGAGAGAAGCCGGATTCGCCCTCTCTCCGGTTCTTTTTCACCATTCCGGAGCTCTGAAATCTGCCGTACTCCGAGTGACCGAGGACGCTTCCAGGAGGGCGGCAGCGAGAGGCAGAGTGCCACCGGTCGGGTCCCCGGTTCTCCCACACTTAGAGAATTTTTCGCTTGGTGCTGCTGCGAGGACGTAGGTCTTTCGACCGGGGCAAGCCTGGAGGGCGGTAGCCGGGTTTGGCGCCCTATTCCCGGCTAGCTCTCGGCGGCTTCACCCGGTTGGAGCTCCGACTTCCATGGGCATGTTCCTCACCGGGACCTACGGCAAAGTGTGGCCGAGGGACAGTGACACATTCCCGGGTAGCCTGAGTGGCTGCTCCCGCTGAGCCACTTCCATGGGCATTATTCCTCCCCGGGACTTGCCGCCAAGTCTTGGCCGGGGGACAGTGACACATTCCCGGGTAGCCTGAGTGGCTGCTCCCGCTGAGCCACTTCCATGGGCACTATTCCTCCCCGGGACCTGCCGCCAAGTCTGGCCGGGGGACAGTGACACATTCCCGGGTAGCCCGAGTGGCTGCTCCCGCTGAGCTACTTCCATGGGCACTATTCCTCCCCGGGACTTGCCGCCAAGTCTTGGCCGGGGGACAGTGACACATTGCCGGGTAGCCTGAGTGGCTGCTCCCGCTGAGCTCTTACTTCCATGGGCATGTTCCTCACCGGGACCAACTACCAAGTGTGGCCGGGTTTCGAGCTCCAAACTCGGCTTGCACTTGGTGGCCAAGGGGGTCCCCTCCGCTCCGGGAAGGGCGCCCTCCAGCGGGCAGACGAGGGTACTTCTAGTCTGCCCGAGCTCCATGGGGCCCCTCTCGCCCCTAGGCTCCCCGCCCAGGGTTCCAGGGTCCCGGCTACAGCCACCCAGCCGAGTCCCATATAGGGTACCGGGCCTGGCAGGAATCATGCCGGAATTAGTGAGACCTCCTCGGCCGCGGCTCAGCCGCAAAACTCCCTTTCGCGGTTCTCTTCCCACCAACTTCCATGGGCATGTTCCTCACCGGGACCTCCGACCAAGTGTGGCCGGGGAACAGTCACCCATGCCCGGGCAGCCTCAGCGAGTGCTCCCGCTGAGGTCAACTTGGAGGTTGGAGCTCCGACTTCCATGGGCACTATTCCTCCCCGGGACCTGCCGCCAAGTCTGGCCGGGGGACAGTGACACATTCCCGGGTAGCCTGAGCGGAAGCTCCCGCTGAACTCTTTAGTTCCATGGGCATGTTCCTCATCAGGAACCCAACGACCAAGGGTGGCCGAGGGACAGTGACACATTCTCGGGTAGCCTGAGTGGCTGCTCCCGCTGAGCTACTTCCATGAGCACTATTCCTCCCCGGGACCTGCCGCCAAGTCTGGCCGGGGGACAGTGACACATTCCCGGGTAGCCTGAGTGGCTGCTCCCGCTGAGCTACTTCCATGGGCACTATTCCTCCCCGGGACTTGCCGCCAAGTCTTGGCCGGGGGACAGTGACACATTCCCGGGTAGCCTGAGTGGCTGCTCCCGCTGAGCCACTTCCATGGGCACTATTCCTCCCCGGGACTTGCCGCCAAGTCTTGGCCGGGGGACAGTGACACATTGCCGGGTAGCCTGAGTGGCTGCTCCCGCTGAGCTCTTACTTCCATGGGCATGTTCCTGACCGGGACCAACTACCAAGTGTGGCCGGGTTTCGAGCTCCAAACTCGGCTTGCACTTGGTGGCCAAGGGGGTCCCCTCCGCTCCGGGAAGGGCGCCCTCCAGCGGGCAGACGAGGGTACTTCTAGTCTGCCCGAGCTCCATGGGGCCCCTCTCGCCCCTAGGCTCCCCGCCCAGGGTTCCAGGGTCCCGGCTACAGCCACCCAGCCGAGTCCCATATAGGGTACCGGGCCTGGCAGGAATCATGCCGGAATTAGTGAGACCTCCTCGGCCGCGGCTCAGCCGCAAAACTCCCTTTCGCGGTTCTCTTCCCACCAACTTCCATGGGCATGTTCCTCACCGGGACCTCCGACCAAGTGTGGCCGGGGAACAGTCACCCATGCCCGGGCAGCCTCAGCGAGTGCTCCCGCTGAGGTCAACTTGGAGGTTGGAGCTCCGACTTCCATGGGCACTATTCCTCCCCGGGACCTGCCGCCAAGTCTGGCCGGGGGACAGTGACACATTCCCGGGTAGCCTGAGCGGATGCTCCCGCTGAACTCTTTAGTTCCATGGGCATGTTCCTCATCAGGAACCCAACGACCAAGGGTGGCCGAGGGACAGTGACACATTCTCGGGTAGCCTGAGTGGCTGCTCCCGCTGAGCTACTTCCATGAGCACTATTCCTCCCCGGGACCTGCCGCCAAGTCTGGCCGGGGGACAGTGACACATTCCCGGGTAGCCTGAGTGGCTGCTCCCGCTGAGCTACTTCCATGGGCACTATTCCTCCCCGGGACTTGCCGCCAAGTCTTGGCCGGGGGACAGTGACACATTGCCGGGTAGCCTGAGTGGCTGCTCCCGCTGAGCTCTTACTTCCATGGGCATGTTCCTGACCGGGACCAACTACCAAGTGTGGCCGGGTTTCGAGCTCCAAACTCGGCTTGCACTTGGTGGCCAAGGGGGTCCCCTCCGCTCCGGGAAGGGCGCCCTCCAGCGGGCAGACGAGGGTACTTCTAGTCTGCCCGAGCTCCATGGGGCCCCTCTCGCCCCTAGGCTCCCCGCCCAGGGTTCCAGGGTCCCGGCTACAGCCACCCAGCCGAGTCCCATATAGGGTACCGGGCCTGGCAGGAATCATGCCGGAATTAGTGAGACCTCCTCGGCCGCGGCTCAGCCGCAAAACTCCCTTTCGCGGTTCTCTTCCCACCAACTTCCATGGGCATGTTCCTCACCGGGACCTCCGACCAAGTGTGGCCGGGGAACAGTCACCCATGCCCGGGCAGCCTCAGCGAGTGCTCCCGCTGAGGTCAACTTGGAGGTTGGAGCTCCGACTTCCATGGGCACTATTCCTCCCCGGGACCTGCCGCCAAGTCTGGCCGGGGGACAGTGACACATTCCCGGGTAGCCTGAGCGGATGCTCCCGCTGAACTCTTTAGTTCCATGGGCATGTTCCTCATCAGGAACCCAACGACCAAGGGTGGCCGAGGGACAGTGACACATTCTCGGGTAGCCTGAGTGGCTGCTCCCGCTGAGCTACGTCCATGAGCACTATTCCTCCCCGGGACCTGCCGCCAAGTCTGGCCGGGGGACAGTGGCACATTCCCGGGTAGCCTGAGTGGCTGCTCCCGCTGAGCTACTTCCATGGGCACTATTCCTCCCCGGGACTTGCCGCCAAGTCTTGGCCGGGGGACAGTGACACATTCCCGGGTAGCCTGAGTGGCTGCTCCCGCTGAGGTACTTCCATGAGCACTATTCCTCCCCGGGACTTGCCGCCAAGTCTTGGCCGGGGGACAGTGACACACACCCGGGTAGCCTGAGTGGCTGCTCCCGCTGAGCTCCGACTTCCATGGCCATGTTCCTCACCGGGACCTCCGACCAAGCCTGGCCGGGTTTCGAGCTCCAAACTCGGCTTGCACTTGGTGGCCAAGGGGGTCCCCTCCGCTCCGGGAAGGGCGCCCTCCAGCGGGCAGACGAGGGTACTTCTAGTCTGCCCGAGCTCCATGGGGCCCCTCTCGCCCCTAGGCTCCCCGCCCAGGGTTCCAGGGTCACGGATCCAACCACCATGCCGAGTCCGGTTTGGGGACCGGGAATGGCAGGAATCAAGCCGGGATCGGTGCGCCCTCCTCGGCCGCGGCTTAGCGCAAAAACTCCCTTTCGCGGTTCTCTTCCCTTCAACTTCCATGGGCACGTTCCACACCGGGACCTACGACCAAGTGAGCCCGGGGAACAGTCACCCATGCCCGGGCAGCCTCAGCAAGTGCTCCCGCTGAGGGCAATTTGGAGTTTGGAGCTCCGACTTCCATGGGCATGTTCCTCACCGGGACCTACGACCAAGCGTGGCCGAGAACAGTGACACATTCCCGGGTAAGCTTGAGCGGCTGCTCCCGCTGAACTCTTACTTCCATGGGCATGTTCCTCATCAGAAACCCAACGACCAAGTGTGGCCGAGGGACAGTGACACATTCACGGGTAGCCTCAGCAGCTGCTCCCGCTGAGCTACTTCCATGGGCACTATTCCTCCCCGGGACTTGCCGCCAAGTCTGGCCGGGGGACAGTGACACATTCCCGGGTAGCCTGAGTGGCTGCTCCCGCTGAGCTACTTCCATGGGCACTCTTCCTCCCCGGGACTTGCCGCCAAGTCTTGGCCGGGGGACAGTGACACATTCCCGGGTAAGCCTGAGCGGCTGCTCCCGCTGAACTCTTACTTCCATGGGCACTATTCCTCCCCGGGACTTGCCGCCAAGTCTTGGCCGGGGGACAGTGACACATTCCCGGGTAGCCTGAGTGGCTGCTCCCGCTGAGCTCCGACTTCCATGGCCATGTTCCTCACCGGGACCTCCGACCAAGCCTGGCCGGGTTTCGAGCTCCAAACTCGGCTTGCACTTGGTGGCCAAGGGGGTCCCCTCCGCTCCGGGAAGGGCGCCCTCCAGCGGGCAGACGAGGGTACTTCTAGTCTGCCCGAGCTCCATGGGGCCCCTCTCGCCCCTAGGCTCCCCGCCCAGGGTTCCAGGGTCACGGATCCAACCACCATGCCGAGTCCGGTTTGGGGACCGGGAATGGCAGGAATCAAGCCGGGATCGGTGCGCCCTCCTCGGCCGCGGCTTAGCGCAAAAACTCCCTTTCGCGGTTCTCTTCCCTTCAACTTCCATGGGCACGTTCCACACCGGGACCTACGACCAAGTGAGCCCGGGGAACAGTCACCCATGCCCGGGCAGCCTCAGCAAGTGCTCCAGCTGAGGTCAATTTGGAGTTTGGAGCTCCGACTTCCATGGGCATGTTCCTCACCGGGACCTACGACCAAGCGTGGCCGAGAACAGTGACACATTCCCGGGTAAGCCTTAGCGGCTTCTCCCGCTGAGCTCCTACTTCCATGAGCACTATTCCTCCCCGGGACTTGCCGCCAAGTCTGGCCTGGGGGGACAGTGACACATTCCCGGGAAGCCTGTGCGGCTGCTCCCGCTAGGCTCTTACTTCCATGGGCATTATTCCTCCCCGGGACCTACTGCCAAGTGTGGCCGGGGAACAGTGACTCTTGGCCGGATAGGCCAAGTGGCTTCTCCCGCTGACTTGCCCCTTTGGAAGTAGGAGCTACGACTTCCATGGGCATTATTCCTCCCCGGGACTTGCCGCCAAGTCTAGCCGGGGGACAGTGACACTTGGCCGGATAGGCCAACTGGCTGCTCCCGCTTAAGTGCCCCTTTGGAAGTAGTAGCTCTCACTTCCATGGGCATTATTCCTCTCGCTGACCTACAGCCAAGTGTCTTCACCCTTTGGAAGTAGTAGCTCCTACTTCCATGGGCATCATTCCTCCCCGGGACTTGCCGCCAAGTCAGGCCGGGGGACAGTGACATGTGGCCGGATAGGCCAAGTGGCTTCTCCCGCTGACTTGCCCCTTTGGAAGTAGTAGCTCCTACTTCCATGGGCATTATTCCTCCCCGGGACCTACTGCCAAGTGTAGCCGGGGAACAGTGACCCTTGGCCGGATAGGCCATGTGGCTTCTCCCGCTGACCTGCCCCTTTGGAAGTAGAGGCTCCTACTTCCATGGGCATTATTCCTCCCCGGGACCTACTGCCAAGTGTGGCCGGGGAACAGTGACCCTTGGCCGGATAGGCCAACTGGCTTCTCCCGCTGACTTGCCCCTTTGGAAGTAGTAGCTCCTACTTCCATGGGCATTATTCCTCCCCGGGACCTACTGCCAAGTGTGGCCGGGGAACAGTGACCCTTGGCCGGATAGGCCAAGTGGCTTCTCCCGCTGACTTGCCCCTTTGGAAGTAGTAGCTCTTACTTCCATGGGCATTATACCTCTCGGGGACTTAGAGCCAAGTGTCTTCACCCTTTGAAGGTAGTAGCTCCTACTTCCATGGGCATTATTCCTCCCCGGGACCTACTGCCAAGTGTATCCGGGGAACAGTGACCCTTGGCCGGATAGGCCGAGTGGCTTCTCCCGCTGACTTGACCCTTTGGAAGTAGAGGCTCCTACTTCCATGGGCATTATTCCTCCCCGGGACCTACTGCCAAGTGTGGCCGGGGAACAGTGACCCTTGGCCGGATAGGCCAAGTGGCTTCTCCCGCTGACTTGCCCCTTTGGAAGTAGTAGCTCCTACTTCCATGGGCATTATTCCTCCCCGGGACCTACTGCCAAGTGTGGCCGGGGAACAGTGACCCTTGGCCGGATAGGCCAACTGGCTTCTCCCGCTGACTTGCCCCTTTGGAAGTAGTAGCTCCTACTTCCATGGGCATTATTCCTCCCCGGGACCTACTGCCAAGTGTGGCCGGGGAACAGTGACCCTTGGCCGGATAGGCCGAGTGGCTTCTCCCGCTGACTTGACCCTTTGGAAGTAGAGGCTCCTACTTCCATGGGCATTATTCCTCCCCGGGACCTACTGCCAAGTGTGGCCGGGGAACAGTGACCCTTGGCCGGATAGGCCAAGTGGCTTCTCCCGCTGACTTGCCCCTTTGGAAGTAGTAGCTCCTACTTCCATGGGCATTATTCCTCCCCGGGACCTACAGCCAAGTGTGGCCGGGGGACAGTGACATGTGGCCGGATAGGCCGAGTGGCTTCTCCCGCTGACTTGCCCCTTTGGAAGTAGTAGCTCCTACTTCCATGGGCATTATTCCTCCCCGGGACCTACTGCCAAGTGTGGCCGGGGAACAGTGACCCTTGGCCGGATAGGCCAACTGGCTTCTCCCGCTGACTTGCCCCTTTGGAAGTAGTAGCTCCTACTTCCATGGGCATTATTCCTCCCCGGGACCTACTGCCAAGTGTGGCCGGGGAACAGTGACCCTTGGCCGGATAGGCCAACTGGCTGCTCCCGCTGACTTGCCCCTTTGGAAGTAGGAGCTCTTACTTCCATGGGCATTATACCTCTCGGGCACTTAGAGCCAAGTGTCTTCACCCTTTGGAGGTAGTAGCTCCTACTTCCATGGGCATTATTCCTCCCCGGGATCTACTGACAAGTGTGGCCGGGGAACAGTGACCCTTGGCCGGATAGGCCAAGTGGCTTCTCCCGCTGACTTGCCCCTTTGGAAGTAGTAGCTCCTACTTCCATGGGCATTATTCCTCCCCGGGACCTACAGCCAAGTGTGGCCGGGGAACAGTGACTCTTGGCCGTATAGGCCAAGTGGCTTCTCCCGCTGACTTGCCCCTTTGGAAGTAGTAGCTCCTACTTCCATGGGCATTATTCCTCCCCGGGACCTACTGCCAAGTGTGGCCGGGGAACAGGGACCCTTGGCCGGGTAGACCAAGTGGCTTCTCCCGCTGACTTGCCCCTTTGGAAGTAGAGGCTCCTACTTCCATGGGCATTATTCCTCCCCGGGACCTACTGCCAAGTGTGGCCGGGGAACAGGGACCCTTGGCCGGGTAGACCAAGTGGCTTCTCCCGCTGACTTGCCCCTTTGGAAGTAGAGGCTCCTACTTCCATGGGCATTATTCCTCCCCGGGACCTACTGCCAAGTGTGGCCGGGGAACAGTGACCCTTGGCCGGATAGGCCAAGTGGCTTCTCCCGCTGACCTGCCCCTTTGGAAGTAGTAGCTCCTACTTCCATGGGCATTATTCCTCCCCGGGACCTACTGCCAAGTGTGGCCGGGGAACAGTGACCCTTGGCCGGATAGGCCAACTGGCTGCTCCCGCTGACTTGCCCCTTTGGAAGTAGGAGCTCCTACTTCCATGGGCATTATTCCTCCCCGGGACCTACTGCCAAGTGTGGCCGGGGAACAGTGACTCTTGGCCGGATAGGCCAAGTGGCTTCTCCCGCTGACTTGCCCCTTTGGAAGTAGTAGCTCCTACTTCCATGGGCATTATTCCTCCCCGGGACCTACTGCCAAGTGTGGCCGGGGAACAGTGACCCTTGGCCGGATAGGCCAAGTGGCTTCTCCCGCTGACTTGCCCCTTTGGAAGAAATAGCTCTTACTTCCATGGGCATTATACCTCTCGGGGACTTAGAGCCAAGTGTCTTCACCCTTTGAAGGTAGTAGCTCCTACTTCCATGGGCATTATTCCTCCCCGGGACCTACTGCCAAGTGTAGCCGGGGAACAGTGACCCTTGGCCGGATAGGCCAAGTGGCTTCTCCCGCTGACTTGCCCCTTTGGAAGTAGTAGCTCCTACTTCCATGGGCATTATTCCTCCCCGGGACCTACTGCCAAGTGTGGCCGGGGAACAGTGACCCTTGGCCGGATAGGCCGAGTGGCTTCTCCCGCTGACTTGACCCTTTGGAAGTAGAGGCTCCTACTTCCATGGGCATTATTCCTCATCGGGACCTACAGCCAAGTGTGGCCGGGGGACAGTGACATGTGGCCGGATAGGCCGAGTGGCTTCTCCCGCTGACTTGCCCCTTTGGAAGTAGTAGCTCCTACTTCCATGGGCATTATTCCTCCCCGGGACCTACTGCCAAGTGTGGCCGGGGAACAGTGACCCTTGGCCGGATAGGCCAAGTGGCTTCTCCCGCTGACCTGCCCCTTTGGAAGTAGTAGCTCTTACTTCCATGGGCATTATACCTCTCGGGGACTTAGAGCCAAGTGTCTTCACCCTTTGAAGGTAGTAGCTCCTACTTCCATGGGCATTATTCCTCCCCGGGACCTACTGCCAAGTGTGGCCGGGGAACAGTGACCCTTGGCCGGGTAGGCCAACTGGCTGCTCCCGCTGACTTGCCCCTTTGGAAGTAGTACCTCCTACTTCCATGGGCATTATTCCTCCCCGGGACCTACTGCCAAGTGTGGCCGGGGAACAGTGACCCTTGGCCGGGTAGGCCAAGTGGCTTCTCCCGCTGACCTGCCCCTTTGGAAGTAGTAGCTCTTACTTCCATGGGCATTATACCTCTCGGGGACTTAGAGCCAAGTGTCTTCACCCTTTGAAGGTAGTAGCTCCTACTTCCATGGGCATTATTCCTCCCCGGGACCTACTGCCAAGTGTGGCCGGGGAACAGTGACCCTTTGCCGGATAGGCCAAGTGGCTTCTCCCGCTGACTTGCCCCTTTGGAAGTAGTAGCTCCTACTTCCATGGGCATTATTCCTCCCCGGGACCTACAGCCAAGTGTGGCCGGGGAACAGTGACCCTTGGCCGGATAGGCCAAGTGGCTTCTCCCGCTGACTTGCCCCTTTGGAAGTAGTAGCTCCTACTTCCATGGGCATTATTCCTCCCCGGGACCTACTGCCAAGTGTGGCCGGGGAACAGTGACCCTTGGCCGGGTAGGCCAAGTGGCTTCTCCCGCTGACTTGCCCCTTTGGAAGTAGTAGCTCCTACTTCCATGGGCATTATTCCTCCCCGGGACCTACTGCCAAGTGTGGCCGGGGAACAGGGACCCTTGGCCGGGTAGGCCAAGTGGCTTCTCCCGCTGACTTGCCCCTTTGGAAGTAGTAGCTCCTACTTCCATGGGCATTATTCCTCCCCGGGACCTACAGCCAAGTGTGGCCGGGGAACAGTGACTCTTGGCCGGATAGGCCAACTGGCTTCTCCCGCTGACTTGCCCCTTTGGAAGTAGTAGCTCCTACTTCCATGGGCATTATTCCTCCCCGGGACCTACTGCCAAGTGTGGCCGGGGAACAGTGACTCTTGGCCGGATAGGCCAACTGGCTTCTCCCGCTGACTTGCCCCTTTGGAAGTAGTAGCTCCTACTTCCATGGGCATTATTCCTCTCCGGGACCTACTGCCAAGTGTGGCCGGGGAACAGTGACTCTTGGCCGGATAGGCCAACTGGCTTCTCCTGCTGACTTGCCCCTTTGGAAGTAGGAGCTCTTACTTCCATGGGCATTATTCCTCCCCGGGACCTACTGCCAAGTGTGGCCGGGGAACAGTGACTCTTGGCCGGATAGGCCAACTGGCTTCTCCCGCTGACTTGCCCCTTTGGAAGTAGGAGCTCTTACTTCCATGGGCATTATACCTCTCGGGCACCTAGAGCCAAGTGTCTTCACCCTTTGGAGGTAGTAGCTCCTACTTCCATGGGCATTATTCCTCCCCGGGACCTACTGCCAAATGTGGCCGGGGAACAGTGACTCTAGGCCGGATAGGCCAACTGGCTTCTCCCGCTGACTTGCCCCTTTGGAAGTAGTAGCTCCTACTTCCATGGGCATTATTCCTCCCCGGTACCTACTGCCAAGTGTGGCCGGGGAACAGTGACTCTTGGCCGGATAGGCCAACTGGCTTCTCCCGCTGACTTGCCCCTTTGGAAGTAGTAGCTCCTACTTCCATGGGCATTATTCCTCCCCGGGACCTACTGCCTAGTGTAGCCGGGGAACAGTGACTCTTGGCCGGATAGGCCAACTGGCTTCTCCCGCTGACTTGCCCCTTTGGAAGTAGTAGCTCCTACTTCCATGGGCATTATTCCTCCCCGGGACCTACTGCCAAGTGTGGCCGGGGAACAGTGACTCTTGGCCGGATAGGCCAACTTGCTTCTCCCGCTGACTTGCCCCTTTGGAAGTAGTAGCTCCTACTTCCATGGGCATTATTCCTCCCCGGGACCTACTGCCTAGTGTAGCCGGGGAACAGTGACTCTTGGCCGGATAGGCCAACTGGCTTCTCCCGCTGACTTGCCCCTTTGGAAGTAGGAGCTCTTACTTCCAAGGGCATTACACCTCTCGGGCACTTAGAGCCAAGTGTCTTCACCCTTTGGAGGTAGTAGCTCCTACTTCCATGGGCATTATTCCTCCCAGGGACCTACTGCCAAATGTGGCCGGGGAACAGTGACTCTAGGCCGGATAGGCCAACTGGCTTCTCCCGCTGACTTGCCCCTTTGGAAGTAGTAGCTCCTACTTCCATGGGCATTATTCCTCCCCGGGACCTACTGCCTAGTGTAGCCGGGGAACAGTGACTCTTGGCCGGATAGGCCAACTGGCTTCTCCCGCTGACTTGCCCCTTTGGAAGTAGGAGCTCTTACTTCCATGGGCATTATTCCTCCCCGGGACCTACTGCCAAGTGTGGCCGGGGAACAGTGACTCTTGGCCGGATAGGCCAACTGGCTTCTCCCGCTGACTTGCCCCTTTGGAAGTAGGAGCTCTTACTTCCAAGGGCATTACACCTCTCGGGCACTTAGAGCCAAGTGTCTTCACCCTTTGGAGGTAGTAGCTCCTACTTCCATGGGCATTATTCCTCCCAGGGACCTACTGCCAAATGTGGCCGGGGAACAGTGACTCTAGGCCGGATAGGCCAACTGGCTTCTCCCGCTGACTTGCCCCTTTGGAAGTAGGAGCTCCTACTTCCATGGGCATTATTCCTCCCCGGGACTTGCCGCCAAGTCTGGCCGGGGGACAGTGACACTTGGCCGGGTAGGCGAAGTGGCTTCTCCCGCTGACTTGCCCCTTTGGAAGTAGGAGCTCCTACTTCCATGGGCATTATTCCTCCCCGGGACTTGCCGCCAAGTCTGGCCGGGGGACAGTGACACTTGGCCGGGTAGGCGAAGTGGCTTCTCCCGCTGACTTGCCCCTTTGGAAGTAGGAGCTCCTACTTCCATGGGCATTATTCCTCCCCGGGACTTGCCGCCAAGTCTGGCCGGGGGACAGTGACACTTGGCCGGGTAGGCGAAGTGGCTTCTCCCGCTGACTTGCCCCTTTGGAAGTAGGAGCTCCTACTTCCATGGGCATTATTCCTCCCCGGGACTTGCCGCCAAGTCTGGCCGGGGGACAGTGACACTTGGCCGGGTAGGCGAAGTGGCTTCTCCCGCTGACTTGCCCCTTTGGAAGTAGGAGCTCCTACTTCCATGGGCATTATTCCTCCCCGGGACTTGCCGCCAAGTCTGGCCGGGGGACAGTGACACTTGGCCGGGTAGGCGAAGTGGCTTCTCCCGCTGACTTGTTCCTCCCCGGGACTTGCCGCCAAGTCTGGCCGGGGAACAGTGACATGCGGCCGGATACGGCCGAGCGGCTGCTCCCGCTGACGTCATCACTTTGGAAGTAGGAGCTCCTACTTCCATGGGCTTGTTCCTCCCCGGGACTTGCCGCCAAGTCTGGCCGGGGGACAGTGACATGTGGCCGGATAGGCCAACTGGCTGCTCCCGCTGAGCTCCTACTTCCATGGGCTTGCCCCTCCCCGGGACTTGCCGCCAAGTCTGGCCGGGGAACAGTGACATGCGGCCGGATACGGCCGAGCGGCTGCTCCCGCTGACGTCATCACTTTGGAAGTAGGAGCTCCTACTTCCATGGGCTTGTTCCTCCCCGGGACTTGCCGCCAAGTCTGGCCGGGGGACAGTGACATGTGGCCGCATAGGCCAACTGGCTGCTCCCGCTGAGCTCCTACTTCCATGGGCTTGTTCCTCCCCGGGACTTGCCGCCAAGTCTGGCCGGGGGACAGTGACATGCCGCCGGATACGGCCGAGCGGCTGCTCCCGCTGACGTCATCACTTTGGAAGTAGGAGCTCCTACTTCCATGGGCTTGTTCCTCCCCGGGACTTGCCGCCAAGTCTGGCCGGGGGACAGTGACATGTGGCCGGATAGGCCAACTGGCTGCTCCCGCTGAGCTCCTACTTCCATGGGCTTGCCCCTCCCCGGGACTTGCCGCCAAGTCTGGCCGGGGAACAGTGACATGCGGCCGGATACGGCCGAGCGGCTGCTCCCGCTGACGTCATCACTTTGGAAGTAGGAGCTCCTACTTCCATGGGCTTGTTCCTCCCCGGGACTTGCCGCCAAGTCTGGCCGGGGGACAGTGACATGTGGCCGCATAGGCCAACTGGCTGCTCCCGCTGAGCTCCTACTTCCATGGGCTTGTTCCTCCCCGGGACTTGCCGCCAAGT
>NW_027285043.1:85000-107500 GCF_040894005.1 Engystomops pustulosus | reverse complement strand
GGCAGGTGCGATACCATCGACAGTTGATAGGGCAGAAACCTGAATAGATCGTCGCCGTCACGGAGGACGTGCGATCGGCCCGAGGTCACCTAGAGTCGCCAAGTCTAGGACGGGGCTGGCGCCGCCGCGGGCCCGGAGGACCCGCCGCGGAACCAGGGCTCCCCGGATTGGTTTTAAGTCTGATAAATGCACGCCTTCCTGGAGGGCAGCGCTCGTGGGCACGTATTAGCTCTAGAATTGCCACAGTTATCCGAGTAGCACACCATCAATGCGGAACGATCAAAGGAACCATAACTGATTTAATGAGCCATTCGCAGTTTCACCGTAAAGAATAGTCAGTACTTAGACATGCATGGCTTAATCTTTAAAACAAGCATATACTACTGGCAGGATCAACCAGGTAGCCGGGGCTCTGAGGGGTAGACTCTTGGAGTCAGGCTCCGTGAGCTCATGGGAACGCTCGTTGCTGCTGCTACCGCAGCGCTTCTCCGCCGCCAGAGAAGACCTCGCAGACAACATTGGATGGAGCTTAGGGCAGGGGGGCAAGAAAGATGCTCTCGCGGTCCCTTCCAAGGACCCGAAAAAGCCTTTCCTTCCCCCCTCCCTCTCGCAGTCGCTGGCTTTCCCCACTCAGATCGGCCAAGAAGCGGCGCTCGACTCTCACCTCCATCAGCACCTCCGAAGCTCGGACAGCTCCTGTAGGCTGCGCATAGAAGGAAAGCATTGGACGCTCGACTTCAGCACCTCGACAGCGCCACCACCACCTCTCACCACTGTTAAGCGAGAGAGAGACGATAGGGAGCCGTCGCGACGTACCCATGCAGCGCCGCCCGCCAACGCACAGAGGAGCGGAGGGGATCGGGCGCCAGGTCCGGGGGAAGGCTGGGAGGGAAGCTACGGCGCTGCTACCCAGCTTTCAACCCTTCGGGACCGGTGCTCCGCTCCTATCGCTCCGGCGAACAGGGTCCGCTACGCTTTCAACACCAGCGCCCGGCAGAGGGCTTGGAGAAGGCTCGCGCGGATCCTCGGCTCGGATCGCCTGGCTTCGCGGGAGCGGCCTTCGGCTAGGGCCGACGACGGCCGGACCGAGCAGATTTGGACCGGGGTGCGGGGCGAGTACCTGCCTCTCTCACGAAGGGAGTGTCACCGGTAAGAAGCCTCTTCCCACGTCTGCTTGCCGACTTACGCTCGCCCCGACGAGAGGCCCAACCGAAAGAGTGGAAAGGGGCAGAGATTTCCAGGGTCGCCCCACCAGGGATGCAATACCCCAGTGCAGGCAGTCGGCCCTGCCCCGAACCTACTCGGTGGTTTGAAGGTTAACCTCTTGGGGAAAAGCAGCGATTCGCCTCGCGGTGCGTGCCTCCGCGGATCTAAACCCCCTCGATCGATGTGGGGCCAGAGGACCCCTTTTCCCCGTACGAAACTGTCAGCTCACCATGGGCTCGACGTCCGTGGGTCGGGGAGTTGAGCGCTTACGCGCGGCGGGACCTTATAACCTGCAGCGGCTGAGGAGCGAAGATTTCCAGGGTGGGCCCCCGGGGATGCCATACCCCGAGCAGCCTGTCGGCCCCGCTCCTAGCACGCTGGCAAGCAATGGAGTCTTCCCCGCGGCAGCCACCGCCTTCGCCCTAGCCTCGCCGTCAGTCGATGAAGAACGTCGTTCGCCCTCCTCTGCTCGGGATTTGGAAACGGCCTGGCCTTCGCCTACTCCGTCGGGCAACTGCCTTCCGCCAGCCCCTTCCCTCGAATCCCCTTCTTCCATTTTAGACCCGATCAGGGGATTGGTCAGCCCAGCCCTGGGGTAGGAAGAGGGGTTGGGGTCGGTTCGGCTTCGGGTGCCCCCGCTCGGCCAAAGGTTCCCCTCGCTTTGGAAGCACGCGAGGTCGCGGAGGGTGTCGGGGTTATTTTCGGCTCCCTGGCTTCGCGGGAGCGGCCTTCGGCTAGGGCCGACGCCGTCCGGCCCGCGCAGATTTGGACCGGGGTCCGGGGCGAGTACCTGCCTCTCTCACGAAGGGAGTGTCACCGGTAAGAAGCCTCTTCCCACGTCTGCTTGCCGACTTACGCTCGCCCCGACGAGAGGCCCAACCGAAAGAGTGGAAAGGGGCAGAGATTTCCAGGGTCGCCCCACCAGGGATGCAATACCCCAGTGCAGACTGTCGGCCCTGCCCCGAACCTACTCGGTGGTTTGAAGGTTAACCTCTTGGGGAAAAGCAGCGATTCGCCTCGCGGTGCGTGCCTCCGCGGATCTAAACCCCCCTCGATCGATGTGGGGCCAGAGGACCCCTTTTCCCCGTACGAAACGGCCGGCTCACCATGGGCTCGACATCCGTGGGTCGGAGAGTTGAGCGCTTACGCGCGGCGGGACCTTATAACCTGCAGCGGCTGAGGAGCGAAGATTTCCAGGGTGGGCCCCCGGGGATGCCATACCCCGAGCAGCCAGTCGGCCCCGCTCCTAGCGCGCTGACGAGCAATGGAGTCTTCCCCGCGGCAGCCACCGCCCTCGCCTCGCCGTCGGTCGATGAAGAGCCGAGTTCGCCCTCCTCTGCTCGGGACTCGGAAACGGCCTGGCCTTCGCCTACTCCGTCGGGCAACTGCCTTCCGCCAGCCCCTTCCCTCGAATCCCCTTCTTCCATTTTAGACCCGATCAGGGGATTGGTCAGCCCAGCCCTGGGGTAGGAAGAGGGGTTGGGGTCGGTTCGGCTTCCGGTGCCCCCGCTCGGCCAAAGGTCCCCTCGCTTTGGAAGCACGCGAGGGTGCCGGGGTTATTTTCGGCTTGACGCCTAAGTCCGGTCCCTGCCGGCTCCCGTCGAGGCCCGCGGTCAAAACCAGCTCCCCGGCTGTCGGAGCCGGAGCCCCGCAGCCCGAGCGGACGCACCGAGTCCCTCATGTAAGGGATAGCCGCCCCTACGGAACGGCCCGGACTGGGACCAGGCTCCCCCAGGCGCCGAAGGGGTGGGTCGGCCGTGTTGCCGAAGCTTAGCCGGCGCTGATGACCGCAGCCCCTAACGACGCCCACAGGCGGGGGAGCCAAGGAGAGCACTAGGAAGACGTGGCGGGGTCGGACGGCTCAATTTCCAGGGTGGGACCCCGGGGGTTCAGTACCACGGGCATCCGGTCGGTTTCGCCGGCGAGACCCCAAGCCTTCCACGGCCCCCTTCGTGGGTGCAGGGATACCGAGCAGGGTGGCTTAGACGCCAATTCCCCAGAAGTTTTAGGGATAGGGTTTGTCCGGGCGCCATCCGCAGCGACAACCTCGCAAAAGAAGCTCTCTTCCACAAAGCACGGGCAACGTTCGTGTGCGAGTGTTGGTCTCCCATGGTCTACCGACTCCCCCGGGCGGCCCAAGCGTTACGCCCACGGCCGGGCCCTCGAGCAGGCGCACCCCTGGTGCCTCTCGTAAGGGAAGGCTACGGTCCTCAACCCCTCGTATGGCGGGGAGGGCGCATTTGAAACGCTAAAGGACGAGCCCTGTTCGGGACCTGGCGGGGATCCGCGGATTGGCGAGAGGGATGGGTCTGCCGTTGGTCAGAGGGGACGCACCCCTGGGACGCAGTTTGGCATTAGCGACCGATGGCCCATCTACGACCATGTACTCCGGGAGCGCCAAGGAGGACGCGGGTGGGCTTTGGGGGCAGACTCAATTTCCAGGGTCTGGGCGCCGGGGGTGCAATACCCTTAAGCGCTCATGTCGGTTTCGTCTGCCGCCCGCCTCTGGCCCGGCTCCTAGTGACGGGTGCTGTGAACGTGCGATCGTGCTTGCGGTTGAAGAGTTCGAAGGCTACCGCTGGGGATAACACGCCCGGGGAATTTAGAAACCCCCCCCCTCCGCTACAATCTCTGCTTCTGCCGGACTCGGAGGGGAGCCGCCCCGGGGGCGACCGCTCCCTCTCCTCTTCCGCGGCGTGCCGCGCGCTTCGCCGTCAGCAGCGGAGCGAACCTTTTTCTCGGTCCGCAGCTCTTCAGGCGTAGGCGGGCAGCGCTAACAGGGTACACTGGGGACCACTCGACCGCTACCGCTCCTACGGCAGACGACCCTACCTACCGCGGAAGCGCCACGGTGGGTCTAAGCCTCGTCCCCGCGAGGAGCAAGCGGGAGCCGTCCCTTTTCGTGCTGCGGAAATAAACCGTGGACACAGAAGTGTCTGCGCTCTCCGACCGGGCGGGGGGCGATTGGACTTGCCCGAGGGACACTAGGCGAGGCGCTACCGCGGGGAGCCGGAGCTCCTCGCTGGACGCTGCCGCCGCCAACGCCGCCGCCCCCCACCCACGGTACGGTGGAGTACGCCCGTTCCATACGCTTCGTAGCAAACCTCAGCCGAAGCAGAGAGTCCTACCGCTTGTGGCAGGAGCGGGGCCGTGCGAGGACCACACTGGCACCGCGCTACACAACCTTAGGCAGAGGACGACAGCCGCTCACGGGGAGCGGGGGATTGATGCGCGACCAAGACTGAGGCTAAGGAACGCTTTACCATAAACCGGCCGGGGCCAATACCCCTGACCGAGCAAAGTGCCTTGCCCCGCCGGATCGCGCTGTGTCAGATCGATCAAAAGAGCGGAGAGCCGAGACTCTACCGCTGGGAGTTTGTGGAGAACGGCCTGGCTTGCGTCCCGTCCTCCCGCCCTCGACCTCACATGGCTAGCCTCACCCGCCGGGAGCCACCCCATTGGGGACCGTAGGGCGGAGAAGGGGTCTCCGCGTCCGGAATTTTACTTGTGGAGAACGGCCTGGCTTACGTCCCGTCCTCCCGCCCTCGACCTCACATGGCTAGCCTCACCCGCCGGGAGCCACCCCATTGGGGACCGTAGGGCGGAGAAGGGGTCTCCGCGTCCGGAATTTTACTTGTGGAGAACGGCCTGGCTTACGTCCCGTCCTCCCGCCCTCGACCTCACATGGCTAGCCTCACCCGCCGGGCGCCACCCCATTGGGGACCGTAGGGCGGAGAAGGGGTCTCCACGTCCGGAATTTTACTTGTGGAGAACGGCCTGGCTTACGTCCCGTCCTCCCGCCCTCGACCTCACATGGCTAGCCTCACCCGCCGGGCGCCACCCCATTGGGGACCGTAGAGCGGAGAAGGGGTCTCCGCGTCCGGAATTTTACTTGTGGAGAACGGCCTGGCTTACGTCCCGTCCTCCCGCCCTCGACCTCACATGGCTAGCCTCACCCGCCGGGCGCCACCCCATTGGGGACCGTAGGGCGGAGAAGGGGTCTCCGCGTCCGGAATTTCTTGTGGAGAACGGCCTGGCTTGCGTCCCGTCCTCCCATGGCTAGCCTCACCCGCCGGGCGCCACCCCATTGGGGACCGTAGGGCGGAGAAGGGGTCTCCGCGTCCGGAATTTCTTGTGGAGAACGGCCTGGCTTACGTCCCGTTCTCCCGCCCTCGACCTCACATGGCTAGCCTACCCCGCCGGGCGCCGCTCCATTGGGGATACGGTACAGCAAAGCGCGACGCCGCACGATGCCAACACTTTGTGCAAAAACCTGGCAGAGTCGACCAAAACCTCGCTTCTTTGACCGGTATTTTTGATGCTTTTCTCTGCCGCCGAAGGTGCACTGAGGGTCGGATCGCCCAAAATTTTTATGTTTTTGTCTGCGGTTCTTCCGAGAGGTGCCCGCCTGGCAGTTCTTTTTCAGCAGCCTTCGAAGGACATCCGGCGGGCAAGCCAGGGGTCGGCAGCCGCCGGCGGTGAGCCTTCCCCGGCAGGAGCAGGGCAGCTCGGACCGCAAAATTTTTTCGACTTTCGCCGAGGCCAAAAGCCCATGCACTTCGAAATCCTGCCCGCAGCGCCGTCTCCTGTCAGACTTCCCATGCCGCCTGCGGTGGTCCTCGCCCGGCAGAGAGAATCCGGAGTCGCCCTCTCACCGGTTCTTTTTCACCATTCCGGAGCTCTGAAATCTGCCGGACACCGAGTGGCCGAGGACGCTTCCAGGAGGGCGGCAGCGAGAGGCAGAGTGCCACCGGTCGGGTCCCCGGTTCTCCCACACTTTGAAAATTTTTCCCCGTTTGTTCTGGTGGGATGGAGAGAGAGCGTGGCTTATGCGCCCTCTGCCCCGCGGTACGCCCTTGGCTAGCCTTACGCCGGTGGTTCGCCAGGCCACCGGCACCTTGTACAGCGGGGTCGGCGTGGCTTATGCGCCCTCTCCCCCGCGGTCCGCCCTGGCTAGCCTTACGCCGGTGGTTCGCCAGGCCACCGGCACCTTGTATGGCGGGGACGGCGTGGCTTATGCGCCCGTCAACCCACCTGCTCGCCCCGGCTAGCCTTTTACCCGGAGGGCGCCACGCTCCGGGTACCAGTGAGCGGCACGAACCCAGTCATACCATGCCGCTCACCTCGCGCCCTCTCCGGCCTCCGCCGCGGAGACCTCCCGCTCTGTTCTGCGGAGAGCGATTACGGGCACAATCTACAAAGTCCCCGATGGTTAAGGACGTAGACTGTTGAGCGGGACCTACACACTCTTGTAGCCGAAGGGGCTCGCCATTTCCCGCAGAAAATGGATCACCTCCCGCAGAGGAACATGAAATGCCCCTTCCCGCGGGACCCGAAGGACCGCCCTGTCCGAGCAGGCCTCCAGGACCACGGCACGCAAAAGCGACTCAGTCCCGCTGGCATTACGGATCTGACTTAGTGCAAAAGCCTGGCAGAGTCGACCAAAACTCCCCTTCTCTGACCGGTATTTTTGCTGCTTCTCTCTGCCGCCGAAGGTGCACTGAAAGTCGGACCGGTCGGTTTTGGTCTGCGGTTCTTCCGAGAGGTGCCCGTCTCGGGGTTCTTTTTCAGCAGCCTTCGAAGGCGATCCGGCGGGCAAGCCAGGGGTTGGCAGCCGCCGGCGGTAAGCCTTCCCCGGCAGGAGCAGGGCAGCTCGGACCGCAAAATTTTTTCGACTTTCGCCGAGGACAAAAAGCCCAGCCACTTAGAAAGCCTGCCGCGGCGCCGTCTCCTGGCAGACGTCCCCGCCGCCTGCGGTGGTCCTCGCCCGGCAGTGAGAAACCAGAGTCGCCCTCTCTCCGGTTCTTTTTCACCATTCCGGAGCTCTGGAATCTGCCGTACTCCGAGTGACCGAGGACGCTTCCAGGAGGGCGGCAGCGAGAGGCAGAGTGCCACCGGTCGGGTCCCCGGTTCTCCCACACTTTGACATTTTTTCCCCGTTTGTACTGGTGGGATGGAGAGAGAGCGTGGCTTAAGCGCCCTCTGCCCCGCGGTCCGCCCTGGCTAGCCTTACGCCGGTGGTTCGCCAGGCCACCGGCACCTTGTATGGCGGGGACGGCGTGGCTTATGCGCCCGTCAACCCACCTGCTCGCCCCGGCTAGCCTTTTACCCGGAGGGCGCCACGCTCCGGGTACCAGTGAGCGGCACGAACCCAGTCATACCATGCCGCTCACCTCGCGCCCTCTCCGGCCTCCGCCGCGGAGACCTCCCGCTCTGTTCTGCGGAGAGCGATTACGGGCACAATCTACAAAGTCCCCGATGGTTAAGGACGTAGACTGTTGAGCGGGACCTACACACTCTTGTAGCCGAAGGGGCTCGCCATTTCCCGCAGAAAATGGATCACCTCCCGCAGAGGAACATGAAATGCCCCTTCCCGCGGGACCCGAAGGACCGCCCTGTCCGAGCAGGCCTCCAGGACCACGGCACGCAAAAGCGACTCAGTCCCGCTGGCATTACGGATCTGACTTAGTGCAAAAGCCTGGCAGAGTCGACCAAAACTCCCCTTCTCTGACCGGTATTTTTGCTGCTTCTCTCTGCCGCCGAAGGTGCACTGAAAGTCGGACCGGTCGGTTTTGGTCTGCGGTTCTTCCGAGAGGTGCCCGTCTCGGGGTTCTTTTTCAGCAGCCTTCGAAGGCGATCCGGCGGGCAAGCCAGGGGTTGGCAGCCGCCGGCGGTAAGCCTTCCCCGGCAGGAGCAGGGCAGCTCGGACCGCAAAATTTTTTCGACTTTCGCCGAGGACAAAAAGCCCAGCCACTTAGAAAGCCTGCCGCGGCGCCGTCTCCTGTCAGACGTCCCCGCCGCCTGCGGTGGTCCTCGCCCGGCAGTGAGAAACCAGAGTCGCCCTCTCTCCGGTTCTTTTTCACCCTTCCGGAGCTCTGGAATCTGCCGTACTCCGAGTGACCGAGGACGCTTCCAGGAGGGCGGCAGCGAGAGGCAGAGTGCCACCGGTCGGGTCCCCGGTTCTCCCACACTTTGAAATTTTTTTCCCCGTTTGTACTGGTGGGATGGAGAGAGAGCGTGGCTTAAGCGCCCTCTGCCCCGCGGTCCGCCCTGGCTAGCCTTACGCCGGTGGTTCGCCAGGCCACCGGCACCTTGTATGGCGGGGACGGCGTGGCTTATGCGCCCGTCAACCCACCTGCTCGCCCCGGCTAGCCTTTTACCCGGAGGGCGCCACGCTCCGGGTACCAGTGAGCGGCACGAACCCAGTCATACCATGCCGCTCACCTCGCGCCCTCTCCGGCCTCCGCCGCGGAGACCTCCCGCTCTGTTCTGCGGAGAGCGATGACGGGCACAATCTACAAAGTCCCCGATGGTTAAGGACGTAGACTGTTGAGCGGGACCTACACACTCTTGTAGCCGAAGGGGCTCGCCATTTCCCGCAGAAAATGGATCACCTCCCGCAGAGGAACATGAAATGCCCCTTCCCGCGGGACCCGAAGGACCGCCCTGTCCGAGCAGGCCTCCAGGACCACGGCACGCAAAAGCGACTCAGTCCCGCTGGCATTACGGATCTGACTTAGTGCAAAAGCCTGGCAGAGTCGACCAAAACTCCCCTTCTCTGACCGGTATTTTTGCTGCTTCTCTCTGCCGCCGAAGGTGCACTGAAAGTCGGACCGGTCGGTTTTGGTCTGCGGTTCTTCCGAGAGGTGCCCGTCTCGGGGTTCTTTTTCAGCAGCCTTCGAAGGCGATCCGGCGGGCAAGCCAGGGGTTGGCAGCCGCCGGCGGTAAGCCTTCCCCGGCAGGAGCAGGGCAGCTCGGACCGCAAAATTTTTTCGACTTTCGCCGAGGACAAAAAGCCCAGCCACTTAGAAAGCCTGCCGCGGCGCCGTCTCCTGTCAGACGTCCCCGCCGCCTGCGGTGGTCCTCGCCCGGCAGAGAGAAGCCGGATTCGCCCTCTCTCCGGTTCTTTTTCACCATTCCGGAGCTCTGAAATCTGCCGTACTCCGAGTGACCGAGGACGCTTCCAGGAGGGCGGCAGCGAGAGGCAGAGTGCCACCGGTCGGGTCCCCGGTTCTCCCACACTTAGAGAATTTTTCGCTTGGTGCTGCTGCGAGGACGTAGGTCTTTCGACCGGGGCAAGCCTGGAGGGCGGTAGCCGGGTTTGGCGCCCTATTCCCGGCTAGCTCTCGGCGGCTTCACCCGGTTGGAGCTCCGACTTCCATGGGCATGTTCCTCACCGGGACCTACGGCAAAGTGTGGCCGAGGGACAGTGACACATTCCCGGGTAGCCTGAGTGGCTGCTCCCGCTGAGCCACTTCCATGGGCATTATTCCTCCCCGGGACTTGCCGCCAAGTCTTGGCCGGGGGACAGTGACACATTCCCGGGTAGCCTGAGTGGCTGCTCCCGCTGAGCCACTTCCATGGGCACTATTCCTCCCCGGGACCTGCCGCCAAGTCTGGCCGGGGGACAGTGACACATTCCCGGGTAGCCCGAGTGGCTGCTCCCGCTGAGCTACTTCCATGGGCACTATTCCTCCCCGGGACTTGCCGCCAAGTCTTGGCCGGGGGACAGTGACACATTGCCGGGTAGCCTGAGTGGCTGCTCCCGCTGAGCTCTTACTTCCATGGGCATGTTCCTCACCGGGACCAACTACCAAGTGTGGCCGGGTTTCGAGCTCCAAACTCGGCTTGCACTTGGTGGCCAAGGGGGTCCCCTCCGCTCCGGGAAGGGCGCCCTCCAGCGGGCAGACGAGGGTACTTCTAGTCTGCCCGAGCTCCATGGGGCCCCTCTCGCCCCTAGGCTCCCCGCCCAGGGTTCCAGGGTCCCGGCTACAGCCACCCAGCCGAGTCCCATATAGGGTACCGGGCCTGGCAGGAATCATGCCGGAATTAGTGAGACCTCCTCGGCCGCGGCTCAGCCGCAAAACTCCCTTTCGCGGTTCTCTTCCCACCAACTTCCATGGGCATGTTCCTCACCGGGACCTCCGACCAAGTGTGGCCGGGGAACAGTCACCCATGCCCGGGCAGCCTCAGCGAGTGCTCCCGCTGAGGTCAACTTGGAGGTTGGAGCTCCGACTTCCATGGGCACTATTCCTCCCCGGGACCTGCCGCCAAGTCTGGCCGGGGGACAGTGACACATTCCCGGGTAGCCTGAGCGGAAGCTCCCGCTGAACTCTTTAGTTCCATGGGCATGTTCCTCATCAGGAACCCAACGACCAAGGGTGGCCGAGGGACAGTGACACATTCTCGGGTAGCCTGAGTGGCTGCTCCCGCTGAGCTACTTCCATGAGCACTATTCCTCCCCGGGACCTGCCGCCAAGTCTGGCCGGGGGACAGTGACACATTCCCGGGTAGCCTGAGTGGCTGCTCCCGCTGAGCTACTTCCATGGGCACTATTCCTCCCCGGGACTTGCCGCCAAGTCTTGGCCGGGGGACAGTGACACATTCCCGGGTAGCCTGAGTGGCTGCTCCCGCTGAGCCACTTCCATGGGCACTATTCCTCCCCGGGACTTGCCGCCAAGTCTTGGCCGGGGGACAGTGACACATTGCCGGGTAGCCTGAGTGGCTGCTCCCGCTGAGCTCTTACTTCCATGGGCATGTTCCTGACCGGGACCAACTACCAAGTGTGGCCGGGTTTCGAGCTCCAAACTCGGCTTGCACTTGGTGGCCAAGGGGGTCCCCTCCGCTCCGGGAAGGGCGCCCTCCAGCGGGCAGACGAGGGTACTTCTAGTCTGCCCGAGCTCCATGGGGCCCCTCTCGCCCCTAGGCTCCCCGCCCAGGGTTCCAGGGTCCCGGCTACAGCCACCCAGCCGAGTCCCATATAGGGTACCGGGCCTGGCAGGAATCATGCCGGAATTAGTGAGACCTCCTCGGCCGCGGCTCAGCCGCAAAACTCCCTTTCGCGGTTCTCTTCCCACCAACTTCCATGGGCATGTTCCTCACCGGGACCTCCGACCAAGTGTGGCCGGGGAACAGTCACCCATGCCCGGGCAGCCTCAGCGAGTGCTCCCGCTGAGGTCAACTTGGAGGTTGGAGCTCCGACTTCCATGGGCACTATTCCTCCCCGGGACCTGCCGCCAAGTCTGGCCGGGGGACAGTGACACATTCCCGGGTAGCCTGAGCGGATGCTCCCGCTGAACTCTTTAGTTCCATGGGCATGTTCCTCATCAGGAACCCAACGACCAAGGGTGGCCGAGGGACAGTGACACATTCTCGGGTAGCCTGAGTGGCTGCTCCCGCTGAGCTACTTCCATGAGCACTATTCCTCCCCGGGACCTGCCGCCAAGTCTGGCCGGGGGACAGTGACACATTCCCGGGTAGCCTGAGTGGCTGCTCCCGCTGAGCTACTTCCATGGGCACTATTCCTCCCCGGGACTTGCCGCCAAGTCTTGGCCGGGGGACAGTGACACATTGCCGGGTAGCCTGAGTGGCTGCTCCCGCTGAGCTCTTACTTCCATGGGCATGTTCCTGACCGGGACCAACTACCAAGTGTGGCCGGGTTTCGAGCTCCAAACTCGGCTTGCACTTGGTGGCCAAGGGGGTCCCCTCCGCTCCGGGAAGGGCGCCCTCCAGCGGGCAGACGAGGGTACTTCTAGTCTGCCCGAGCTCCATGGGGCCCCTCTCGCCCCTAGGCTCCCCGCCCAGGGTTCCAGGGTCCCGGCTACAGCCACCCAGCCGAGTCCCATATAGGGTACCGGGCCTGGCAGGAATCATGCCGGAATTAGTGAGACCTCCTCGGCCGCGGCTCAGCCGCAAAACTCCCTTTCGCGGTTCTCTTCCCACCAACTTCCATGGGCATGTTCCTCACCGGGACCTCCGACCAAGTGTGGCCGGGGAACAGTCACCCATGCCCGGGCAGCCTCAGCGAGTGCTCCCGCTGAGGTCAACTTGGAGGTTGGAGCTCCGACTTCCATGGGCACTATTCCTCCCCGGGACCTGCCGCCAAGTCTGGCCGGGGGACAGTGACACATTCCCGGGTAGCCTGAGCGGATGCTCCCGCTGAACTCTTTAGTTCCATGGGCATGTTCCTCATCAGGAACCCAACGACCAAGGGTGGCCGAGGGACAGTGACACATTCTCGGGTAGCCTGAGTGGCTGCTCCCGCTGAGCTACGTCCATGAGCACTATTCCTCCCCGGGACCTGCCGCCAAGTCTGGCCGGGGGACAGTGGCACATTCCCGGGTAGCCTGAGTGGCTGCTCCCGCTGAGCTACTTCCATGGGCACTATTCCTCCCCGGGACTTGCCGCCAAGTCTTGGCCGGGGGACAGTGACACATTCCCGGGTAGCCTGAGTGGCTGCTCCCGCTGAGGTACTTCCATGAGCACTATTCCTCCCCGGGACTTGCCGCCAAGTCTTGGCCGGGGGACAGTGACACACACCCGGGTAGCCTGAGTGGCTGCTCCCGCTGAGCTCCGACTTCCATGGCCATGTTCCTCACCGGGACCTCCGACCAAGCCTGGCCGGGTTTCGAGCTCCAAACTCGGCTTGCACTTGGTGGCCAAGGGGGTCCCCTCCGCTCCGGGAAGGGCGCCCTCCAGCGGGCAGACGAGGGTACTTCTAGTCTGCCCGAGCTCCATGGGGCCCCTCTCGCCCCTAGGCTCCCCGCCCAGGGTTCCAGGGTCACGGATCCAACCACCATGCCGAGTCCGGTTTGGGGACCGGGAATGGCAGGAATCAAGCCGGGATCGGTGCGCCCTCCTCGGCCGCGGCTTAGCGCAAAAACTCCCTTTCGCGGTTCTCTTCCCTTCAACTTCCATGGGCACGTTCCACACCGGGACCTACGACCAAGTGAGCCCGGGGAACAGTCACCCATGCCCGGGCAGCCTCAGCAAGTGCTCCCGCTGAGGGCAATTTGGAGTTTGGAGCTCCGACTTCCATGGGCATGTTCCTCACCGGGACCTACGACCAAGCGTGGCCGAGAACAGTGACACATTCCCGGGTAAGCTTGAGCGGCTGCTCCCGCTGAACTCTTACTTCCATGGGCATGTTCCTCATCAGAAACCCAACGACCAAGTGTGGCCGAGGGACAGTGACACATTCACGGGTAGCCTCAGCAGCTGCTCCCGCTGAGCTACTTCCATGGGCACTATTCCTCCCCGGGACTTGCCGCCAAGTCTGGCCGGGGGACAGTGACACATTCCCGGGTAGCCTGAGTGGCTGCTCCCGCTGAGCTACTTCCATGGGCACTCTTCCTCCCCGGGACTTGCCGCCAAGTCTTGGCCGGGGGACAGTGACACATTCCCGGGTAAGCCTGAGCGGCTGCTCCCGCTGAACTCTTACTTCCATGGGCACTATTCCTCCCCGGGACTTGCCGCCAAGTCTTGGCCGGGGGACAGTGACACATTCCCGGGTAGCCTGAGTGGCTGCTCCCGCTGAGCTCCGACTTCCATGGCCATGTTCCTCACCGGGACCTCCGACCAAGCCTGGCCGGGTTTCGAGCTCCAAACTCGGCTTGCACTTGGTGGCCAAGGGGGTCCCCTCCGCTCCGGGAAGGGCGCCCTCCAGCGGGCAGACGAGGGTACTTCTAGTCTGCCCGAGCTCCATGGGGCCCCTCTCGCCCCTAGGCTCCCCGCCCAGGGTTCCAGGGTCACGGATCCAACCACCATGCCGAGTCCGGTTTGGGGACCGGGAATGGCAGGAATCAAGCCGGGATCGGTGCGCCCTCCTCGGCCGCGGCTTAGCGCAAAAACTCCCTTTCGCGGTTCTCTTCCCTTCAACTTCCATGGGCACGTTCCACACCGGGACCTACGACCAAGTGAGCCCGGGGAACAGTCACCCATGCCCGGGCAGCCTCAGCAAGTGCTCCAGCTGAGGTCAATTTGGAGTTTGGAGCTCCGACTTCCATGGGCATGTTCCTCACCGGGACCTACGACCAAGCGTGGCCGAGAACAGTGACACATTCCCGGGTAAGCCTTAGCGGCTTCTCCCGCTGAGCTCCTACTTCCATGAGCACTATTCCTCCCCGGGACTTGCCGCCAAGTCTGGCCTGGGGGGACAGTGACACATTCCCGGGAAGCCTGTGCGGCTGCTCCCGCTAGGCTCTTACTTCCATGGGCATTATTCCTCCCCGGGACTTGCCGCCAAGTCTGGCCGGGGGACAGTGACTCTTGGCCGGATAGGCCAAGTGGCTTCTCCCGCTGACTTGCCCCTTTGGAAGTAGTAGCTCCTACTTCCATGGGCATTATTCCTCTCCGGGACCTACTGCCAAGTGTGGCCGGGGAACAGTGACTCTTGGCCGGATAGGCCAAGTGGCTTCTCCCGCTGACTTGCCCCTTTGGAAGTAGGAGCTACGACTTCCATGGGCATTATTCCTCCCCGGGACCTACTGCCAAGTGTGGCCGGGGAACAGTGACTCTTGGCCGGATAGGCCAACTGGCTGCTCCCGCTTAAGTGCCCCTTTGGAAGTAGTAGCTCTCACTTCCATGGGCATTATTCCTCTCGCTGACCTACAGCCAGGTGTCTTCACCCTTTGGAAGTAGTAGCTCCTACTTCCGTGGGCATCATTCCTCCCCGGGACTTGCCGCCAAGTCAGGCCGGGGGACAGTGACATGTGGCCGGATAGGCCAAGTGGCTTCTCCCGCTGACTTGCCCCTTTGGAAGTAGTAGCTCCTACTTCCATGGGCATTATTCCTCCCCGGGACTTGCAGCCAAGTCTGGCCGGGGGACAGTGACTCTTGGCCGGATAGGCCAAGTGGCTTCTCCCGCTGACCTCACCCTTTGGAAGTAGTAGCTCCTACTTCCATGGGCATTATTCCTCCCCGGGACTTGCAGCCAAGTCTGGCCGGGGGACAGTGACTCTTGGCCGGATAGGCCAAGTGGCTTCTCCCGCTGACCTCACCCTTTGGAAGTAGGAGCTCCTACTTCCATGGGCATTATTCCTCCCCGGGACTTGCCGCCAAGTCTGGCCGGGGGACAGTGACATGTGGCCGGTCAGGCCAAGTGGCTTCTCCCGCTGACTTGCCCCTTTGGAAGTAGTAGCTCCTACTTCCATGGGCATTATTCCTCCCCGGGACCTACTGCCAAGTGTGGCCGGGGAACAGTGACCCTTGGCCGGATAGGCCAAGTGGCTTCTCCCGCTGACTTGCCCCTTTGGAAGTAGTACCTCCTACTTCCATGGGCATTATTCCTCCCCGGGACCTACTGCCAAGTGTGGCCGGGGAACAGTGACCCTTGGCCGGATAGGCCAAGTGGCTTCTCCCGCTGACTTGCCCCTTTGGAAGTAGTAGCTCCTACTTCCATGGGCATTATTCCTCCCCGGGACCTACTGCCAAGTGTGGCCGGGGAACAGTGACCCTTGGCCGGATAGGCCAAGTGGCTTCTCCCGCTGACTTGCCCCTTTGGAAGTAGTAGCTCCTACTTCCATGGGCATTATTCCTCCCCGGGACCTACTGCCAAGTGTGGCCGGGGAACAGTGACCCTTGGCCGGATAGGCCAAGTGGCTTCTCCCGCTGACTTGCCCCTTTGGAAGTAGTAGCTCCTACTTCCATGGGCATTATTCCTCCCCGGGACCTACTGCCAAGTGTGGCCGGGGAACAGTGACCCTTGGCCGGATAGGCCAAGTGGCTTCTCCCGCTGACTTGCCCCTTTGGAAGTAGTACCTCCTACTTCCATGGGCATTATTCCTCCCCGGGACCTACTGCCAAGTGTGGCCGGGGAACAGTGACCCTTGGCCGGATAGGCCAAGTGGCTTCTCCCGCTGACTTGCCCCTTTGGAAGTAGTAGCTCTTACTTCCATGGGCATTATACCTCTCGGGGACTTAGAGCCAAGTGTCTTCACCCTTTGAAGGTAGTAGCTCCTACTTCCATGGGCATTATTCCTCCCCGGGACCTACTGCCAAGTGTGGCCGGGGAACAGTGACCCTTGGCCGGGTAGGCCAAGTGGCTTCTCCCGCTGACTTGCCCCTTTGGAAGTAGTAGCTCCTACTTCCATGGGCATTATTCCTCCCCGGGACCTACTGCCAAGTGTGGCCGGGGAACAGTGACCCTTGGCCGGATAGGCCAAGTGGCTTCTCCCGCTGACTTGCCCCTTTGGAAGTAGTAGCTCCTACTTCCATGGGCATTATTCCTCCCCGGGACCTACTGCCAAGTCTGGCCGGGGAACAGTGACCCTTGGCCGGATAGGCCAAGTGGCTTCTCCCGCTGACTTGCCCCTTTGGAAGTAGTACCTCCTACTTCCATGGGCATTATTCCTCCCCGGGACCTACTGCCAAGTGTGGCCGGGGAACAGTGACCCTTGGCCGGATAGGCCAAGTGGCTTCTCCCGCTGACTTGCCCCTTTGGAAGTAGTAGCTCTTACTTCCATGGGCATTATACCTCTCGGGGACTTAGAGCCAAGTGTCTTCACCCTTTGAAGGTAGTAGCTCCTACTTCCATGGGCATTATTCCTCCCCGGGACCTACTGCCAAGTGTGGCCGGGGAACAGTGACCCTTGGCCGGGTAGGCCAAGTGGCTTCTCCCGCTGACTTGCCCCTTTGGAAGTAGTAGCTCCTACTTCCATGGGCATTATTCCTCCCCGGGACCTACTGCCAAGTGTGGCCGGGGAACAGTGACCCTTGGCCGGATAGGCCAAGTGGCTTCTCCCGCTGACTTGCCCCTTTGGAAGTAGGAGCTACGACTTCCATGGGCATTATTCCTCCCCGGGACCTACTGCCAAGTGTGGCCGGGGAACAGTGACCCTTGGCCGGATAGGCCAAGTGGCTTCTCCCGCTGACTTGCCCCTTTGGAAGTAGTAGCTCCTACTTCCATGGGCATTATTCCTCCCCGGGACCTACTGCCAAGTGTGGCCGGGGAACAGTGACCCTTGGCCGGATAGGCCAAGTGGCTTCTCCCGCTGACTTGCCCCTTTGGAAGTAGTACCTCCTACTTCCATGGGCATTATTCCTCCCCGGGACCTACTGCCAAGTGTGGCCGGGGAACAGTGACCCTTGGCCGGATAGGCCAAGTGGCTTCTCCCGCTGACTTGCCCCTTTGGAAGTAGTAGCTCTTACTTCCATGGGCATTATACCTCTCGGGGACTTAGAGCCAAGTGTCTTCACCCTTTGAAGGTAGTAGCTCCTACTTCCATGGGCATTATTCCTCCCCGGGACCTACTGCCAAGTGTGGCCGGGGAACAGTGACCCTTGGCCGGATAGGCCAAGTGGCTTCTCCCGCTGACTTGCCCCTTTGGAAGTAGTAGCTCCTACTTCCATGGGCATTATTCCTCCCCGGGACCTACTGCCAAGTGTGGCCGGGGAACAGTGACCCTTGGCCGGATAGGCCAAGTGGCTTCTCCCGCTGACTTGCCCCTTTGGAAGTAGGAGCTACGACTTCCATGGGCATTATTCCTCCCCGGGACCTACTGCCAAGTGTGGCCGGGGAACAGTGACCCTTGGCCGGATAGGCCAAGTGGCTTCTCCCGCTGACTTGCCCCTTTGGAAGTAGTAGCTCCTACTTCCATGGGCATTATTCCTCCCCGGGACCTACTGCCAAGTGTGGCCGGGGAACAGTGACCCTTGGCCGGATAGGCCAAGTGGCTTCTCCCGCTGACTTGCCCCTTTGGAAGTAGTACCTCCTACTTCCATGGGCATTATTCCTCCCCGGGACCTACTGCCAAGTGTGGCCGGGGAACAGTGACCCTTGGCCGGATAGGCCAAGTGGCTTCTCCCGCTGACTTGCCCCTTTGGAAGTAGTAGCTCTTACTTCCATGGGCATTATACCTCTCGGGGACTTAGAGCCAAGTGTCTTCACCCTTTGAAGGTAGTAGCTCCTACTTCCATGGGCATTATTCCTCCCCGGGACCTACTGCCAAGTGTGGCCGGGGAACAGTGACCCTTGGCCGGGTAGGCCAAGTGGCTTCTCCCGCTGACTTGCCCCTTTGGAAGTAGTAGCTCCTACTTCCATGGGCATTATTCCTCCCCGGGACCTACTGCCAAGTGTGGCCGGGGAACAGTGACCCTTGGCCGGATAGGCCAAGTGGCTTCTCCCGCTGACTTGCCCCTTTGGAAGTAGTAGCTCCTACTTCCATGGGCATTATTCCTCCCCGGGACCTACTGCCAAGTGTGGCCGGGGAACAGTGACCCTTGGCCGGATAGGCCAAGTGGCTTCTCCCGCTGACTTGCCCCTTTGGAAGTAGTAGCTCCTACTTCCATGGGCATTATTCCTCCCCGGGACCTACTGCCAAGTGTGGCCGGGGAACAGTGACCCTTGGCCGGGTAGGCCAAGTGGCTTCTCCCGCTGACTTGCCCCTTTGGAAGTAGTAGCTCCTACTTCCATGGGCATTATTCCTCCCCGGGACCTACTGCCAAGTGTGGCCGGGGAACAGTGACCCTAAACCGGGTAGGCCAAGTGGCTTCTCCCGCTGACTTGCCCCTTTGGAAGTAGTAGCTCCTACTTCCATGGGCATTATTCCTCCCCGGGACCTACTGCCAAGTGTGGCCGGGGAACAGGGACCCTTGGCCGGGTAGACCAAGTGGCTTCTCCCGCTGACTTGCCCCTTTGGAAGTAGAGGCTCCTACTTCCATGGGCATTATTCCTCCCCGGGACCTACTGCCAAGTGTGGCCGGGGAACAGTGACCCTTGGCCGGATAGGCCAAGTGGCTTCTCCCGCTGACTTGCCCCTTTGGAAGTAGTAGCTCCTACTTCCATGGGCATTATTCCTCCCCGGGACCTACTGCCAAGTGTGGCCGGGGAACAGTGACCCTTGGCCGGATAGGCCAAGTGGCTTCTCCCGCTGACTTGCCCCTTTGGAAGTAGTAGCTCCTACTTCCATGGGCATTATTCCTCCCCGGGACCTACTGCCAAGTGTGGCCGGGGAACAGTGACCCTTGGCCGGGTAGGCCAAGTGGCTTCTCCCGCTGACTTGCCCCTTTGGAAGTAGAGGCTCCTACTTCCATGGGCATTATTCCTCCCCGGGACCTACTGCCAAGTGTGGCCGGGGAACAGTGACCCTTGGCCGGATAGGCCAACTGGCTGCTCCCGCTGACTTGCCCCTTTGGAAGTAGAGGCTCCTACTTCCATGGGCATTATTCCTCCCCGGGACCTACTGCCAAGTGTGGCCGGGGAACAGTGACCCTTGGCCGGATAGGCCAACTGGCTGCTCCCGCTGACTTGCCCCTTTGGAAGTAGGAGCTCTTACTTCCATGGGCATTATACCTCTCGGGCACTTAGAGCCAAGTGTCTTCACCCTTTGGAGGTAGTAGCTCCTACTTCCATGGGCATTATTCCTCCCCGGGACCTACTGCCAAGTGTGGCCGGGGAACAGTGACTCTTGGCCGGATAGGCCAACTGGCTTCTCCCGCTGACTTGCCCCTTTGGAAGTAGGAGCTCTTACTTCCATGGGCATTATTCCTCCTCGGGACCTACTGCCAAGTGTGGCCGGGGAACAGTGACTCTTGGCCGGATAGGCCAACTGGCTTCTCCCGCTGACTTGCCCCTTTGGAAGTAGGAGCTCTTACTTCCATGGGCATTATTCCTCCTCGGGACCTACTGCCAAGTGTGGCCGGGGAACAGTGACTCTTGGCCGGATAGGCCAACTGGCTTCTCCCGCTGACTTGCCCCTTTGGAAGTAGGAGCTCTTACTTCCATGGGCATTATTCCTCCCCGGGACCTACTGCCAAGTGTGGCCGGGGAACAGTGACCCTTGGCCGGATAGGCCAACTGGCTGCTCCCGCTGACTTGCCCCTTTGGAAGTAGAGGCTCCTACTTCCATGGGCATTATTCCTCCCCGGGACCTACTGCCAAGTGTGGCCGGGGAACAGTGACCCTTGGCCGGATAGGCCAACTGGCTGCTCCCGCTGACTTGCCCCTTTGGAAGTAGGAGCTCTTACTTCCATGGGCATTATACCTCTCGGGGTCTTAGAGCCAAGTGTCTTCACCCTTTGAAGGTAGTAGCTCCTACTTCCATGGGCATTATTCCTCCCCGGGACCTACTGCCAAATGTGGCCGGGGAACAGTGACTCTAGGCCGGATAGGCCAACTGGCTTCTCCCGCTGACTTGCCCCTTTGGAA
Organism: Engystomops pustulosus; assembly: GCF_040894005.1. NCBI lineage: Eukaryota > Metazoa > Chordata > Amphibia > Anura > Leptodactylidae > Engystomops > Engystomops pustulosus. The sequence goes on along the minus strand of NW_027285043.1, from coordinate 87,369 downwards.
GTAGTAGCTCCTACTTCCATGGGCATTATTCCTCCCCGGGACCTACTGCCAAGTGTGGCCGGGGAACAGTGACTCTTGGCCGGATAGGCCAACTGGCTTCTCCCGCTGACTTGCCCCTTTGGAAGTAGTAGCTCCTACTTCCATGGGCATTATTCCTCCCCGGGACCTACTGCCTAGTGTAGCCGGGGAACAGTGACTCTTGGCCGGATAGGCCAACTGGCTTCTCCCGCTGACTTGCCCCTTTGGAAGTAGGAGCTCTTACTTCCAAGGGCATTACACCTCTCGGGCACTTAGAGCCAAGTGTCTTCACCCTTTGGAGGTAGTAGCTCCTACTTCCATGGGCATTATTCCTCCCAGGGACCTACTGCCAAATGTGGCCGGGGAACAGTGACTCTAGGCCGGATAGGCCAACTGGCTTCTCCCGCTGACTTGCCCCTTTGGAAGTAGTAGCTCCTACTTCCAAGGGCATTATTCCTCCCCGGGACCTACTGCCTAGTGTGGCCGGGGAACAGTGACTCTTGGCCGGATAGGCCAACTGGCTTCTCCCGCTGACTTGCCCCTTTGGAAGTAGTAGCTCCTACTTCCATGGGCATTATTCCTCCCCGGGACCTACTGCCTAGTGTAGCCGGGGAACAGTGACTCTTGGCCGGATAGGCCAACTGGCTTCTCCCGCTGACTTGCCCCTTTGGAAGTAGGAGCTCTTACTTCCAAGGGCATTACACCTCTCGGGCACTTAGAGCCAAGTGTCTTCACCCTTTGGAGGTAGTAGCTCCTACTTCCATGGGCATTATTCCTCCCAGGGACCTACTGCCAAATGTGGCCGGGGAACAGTGACTCTAGGCCGGATAGGCCAACTGGCTTCTCCCGCTGACTTGCCCCTTTGGAAGTAGTAGCTCCTACTTCCATGGGCATTATTCCTCCCCGGGACCTACTGCCTAGTGTGGCCGGGGAACAGTGACTCTTGGCCGGATAGGCGAAGTGGCTTCTCCCGCTGACTTGCCCCTTTGGAAGTAGGAGCTCCTACTTCCATGGGCATTATTCCTCCCCGGGACTTGCCGCCAAGTCTGGCCGGGGGACAGTGACACTTGGCCGGGTAGGCGAAGTGGCTTCTCCCGCTGACTTGCCCCTTTGGAAGTAGGAGCTCCTACTTCCATGGGCATTATTCCTCCCCGGGACTTGCCGCCAAGTCTGGCCGGGGGACAGTGACACTTGGCCGGGTAGGCGAAGTGGCTTCTCCCGCTGACTTGCCCCTTTGGAAGTAGGAGCTCCTACTTCCATGGGCATTATTCCTCCCCGGGACTTGCCGCCAAGTCTGGCCGGGGGACAGTGACACTTGGCCGGGTAGGCGAAGTGGCTTCTCCCGCTGACTTGCCCCTTTGGAAGTAGGAGCTCCTACTTCCATGGGCATTATTCCTCCCCGGGACTTGCCGCCAAGTCTGGCCGGGGGACAGTGACACTTGGCCGGGTAGGCGAAGTGGCTTCTCCCGCTGACTTGCCCCTTTGGAAGTAGGAGCTCCTACTTCCATGGGCATTATTCCTCCCCGGGACTTGCCGCCAAGTCTGGCCGGGGGACAGTGACACTTGGCCGGGTAGGCGAAGTGGCTTCTCCCGCTGACTTGCCCCTTTGGAAGTAGGAGCTCCTACTTCCATGGGCATTATTCCTCCCCGGGACTTGCCGCCAAGTCTGGCCGGGGAACAGTGACATGCGGCCGGATACGGCCGAGCGGCTGCTCCCGCTGACGTCATCACTTTGGAAGTAGGAGCTCCTACTTCCATGGGCTTGTTCCTCCCCGGGACTTGCCGCCAAGTCTGGCCGGGGGACAGTGACATGTGGCCGGATAGGCCAACTGGCTGCTCCCGCTGAGCTCCTACTTCCATGGGCTTGCCCCTCCCCGGGACTTGCCGCCAAGTCTGGCCGGGGAACAGTGACATGCGGCCGGATACGGCCGAGCGGCTGCTCCCGCTGACGTCATCACTTTGGAAGTAGGAGCTCCTACTTCCATGGGCTTGTTCCTCCCCGGGACTTGCCGCCAAGTCTGGCCGGGGGACAGTGACATGTGGCCGCATAGGCCAACTGGCTGCTCCCGCTGAGCTCCTACTTCCATGGGCTTGTTCCTCCCCGGGACTTGCCGCCAAGTCTGGCCGGGGGACAGTGACATGCCGCCGCATACGGCCGAGCGGCTGCTCCCGCTGACGTCATCACTTTGGAAGTAGGAGCTCCTACTTCCATGGGCTTGTTCCTCCCCGGGACTTGCCGCCAAGTCTGGCCGGGGGACAGTGACATGTGGCCGGATAGGCCAACTGGATGCTCCCGCTGAGCTCCTACTTCCATGGGCTTGCCCCTCCCCGGGACTTGCCGCCAAGTCTGG
>NW_027285043.1:50000-72500 GCF_040894005.1 Engystomops pustulosus | reverse complement strand
TGCCCCGAACCTACTCGGTGGTTTGAAGGTTAACCTCTTGGGGAAAAGCAGCGATTCGCCTCGCGGTGCGTGCCTCCGCGGATCTAAACCCCCCTCGATCGATGTGGGGCCAGAGGACCCCTTTTCCCCGTACGAAACGGCCGGCTCACCATGGGCTCGACATCCGTGGGTCGGAGAGTTGAGCGCTTACGCGCGGCGGGACCTTATAACCTGCAGCGGCTGAGGAGCGAAGATTTCCAGGGTGGGCCCCCGGGGATGCCATACCCCGAGCAGCCAGTCGGCCCCGCTCCTAGCGCGCTGACGAGCAATGGAGTCTTCCCCGCGGCAGCCACCGCCCTCGCCTCGCCGTCGGTCGATGAAGAGCCGAGTTCGCCCTCCTCTGCTCGGGACTCGGAAACGGCCTGGCCTTCGCCTACTCCGTCGGGCAACTGCCTTCCGCCAGCCCCTTCCCTCGAATCCCCTTCTTCCATTTTAGACCCGATCAGGGGATTGGTCAGCCCAGCCCTGGGGTAGGAAGAGGGGTTGGGGTCGGTTCGGCTTCCGGTGCCCCCGCTCGGCCAAAGGTCCCCTCGCTTTGGAAGCACGCGAGGGTGCCGGGGTTATTTTCGGCTTGACGCCTAAGTCCGGTCCCTGCCGGCTCCCGTCGAGGCCCGCGGTCAAAACCAGCTCCCCGGCTGTCGGAGCCGGAGCCCCGCAGCCCGAGCGGACGCACCGAGTCCCTCATGTAAGGGATAGCCGCCCCTACGGAACGGCCCGGACTGGGACCAGGCTCCCCCAGGCGCCGAAGGGGTGGGTCGGCCGTGTTGCCGAAGCTTAGCCGGCGCTGATGACCGCAGCCCCTAACGACGCCCACAGGCGGGGGAGCCAAGGAGAGCACTAGGAAGACGTGGCGGGGTCGGACGGCTCAATTTCCAGGGTGGGACCCCGGGGGTTCAGTACCCCGGGCATCCGGTCGGTTTCGCCGGCGAGACCCCAAGCCTTCCACGGCCCCCTTCGTGGGTGCAGGGATACCGAGCAGGGTGGCTTAGACGCCAATTCCCCAGAAGTTTTAGGGATAGGGTTTGTCCGGGCGCCATCCGCAGCGACAACCTCGCAAAAGAAGCTCTCTTCCACAAAGCACGGGCAACGTTCGGGTGCGAGTGTTGGTCTCCCATGGTCTACCGACTCCCCCGGGCGGCCCAAGCGTTACGCCCACGGCCGGGCCCTCGAGCAGGCGCACCCCTGGTGCCTCTCGTAAGGGAAGGCTACGGTCCTCAACCCCTCGTATGGCGGGGAGGGCGCATTTGAAACGCTAAAGGACGAGCCCTGTTCGGGACCTGGCGGGGATCCGCGGATTGGCGAGAGGGATGGGTCTGCCGTTGGTCAGAGGGGACGCACCCCTGGGACGCAGTTTGGCATTAGCGACCGATGGCCCATCTACGACCATGTACTCCGGGAGCGCCAAGGAGGACGCGGGTGGGCTTTGGGGGCAGACTCAATTTCCAGGGTCTGGGCGCCGGGGGTGCAATACCCTTAAGCGCTCATGTCGGTTTCGTCTGCCGCCCGCCTCTGGCCCGGCTCCTAGTGACGGGTGCTGTGAACGTGCGATCGTGCTTGCGGTTGAAGAGTTCGAAGGCTACCGCTGGGGATAACACGCCCGGGGAATTTAGAAAACCCCCCCCCTCCGCTACAATCTCTGCTTCTGCCGGACTCGGAGGGGAGCCGCCCCGGGGGCGACCGCTCCCTCTCCTCTTCCGCGGCGTGCCGCGCGCTTCGCCGTCAGCAGCGGAGCGAACCTTTTTCTCGGTCCGCAGCTCTTCAGGCGTAGGCGGGCAGCGCTAACAGGGTACACTGGGGACCACTCGACCGCTACCGCTCCTACGGCAGACGACCCTACCTACCGCGGAAGCGCCACGGTGGGTCTAAGCCTCGTCCCCGCGAGGAGCAAGCGGGAGCCGTCCCTTTTCGTGCTGCGGAAATAAACCGTGGACACAGAAGTGTCTGCGCTCTCCGACCGGGCGGGGGGCGATTGGACTTGCCCGAGGGACACTAGGCGAGGCGCTACCGCGGGGAGCCGGAGCTCCTCGCTGGACGCTGCCGCCGCCAACGCCGCCGCCCCCCACCCACGGTACGGTGGAGTACGCCCGTTCCATACGCTTCGTAGCAAACCTCAGCCGAAGCAGAGAGTCCTACCGCTTGTGGCAGGAGCGGGGCCGTGCGAGGACCACACTGGCACCGCGCTACACAACCTTAGGCAGAGGACGACAGCCGCTCACGGGGAGCGGGGGATTGATGCGCGACCAAGACTGAGGCTAAGGAACGCTTTACCATAAACCGGCCGGGGCCAATACCCCTGACCGAGCAAAGTGCCTTGCCCCGCCGGATCGCGCTGTGTCAGATCGATCAAAAGAGCGGAGAGCCGAGACTCTACCGCTGGGAGTTTGTGGAGAACGGCCTGGCTTACGTCCCGTCCTCCCGCCCTCGACCTCACATGGCTAGCCTCACCCGCCGGGAGCCACCCCATTGGGGACCGTAGGGCGGAGAAGGGGTCTCCGCGTCCGGAATTTTACTTGTGGAGAACGGCCTGGCTTACGTCCCGTCCTCCCGCCCTCGACCTCACATGGCTAGCCTCACCCGCCGGGAGCCACCCCATTGGGGACCGTAGGGCGGAGAAGGGGTCTCCGCGTCCGGAATTTTACTTGTGGAGAACGGCCTGGCTTACGTCCCGTCCTCCCGCCCTCGACCTCACATGGCTAGCCTCACCCGCCGGGAGCCACCCCATTGGGGACCGTAGGGCGGAGAAGGGGTCTCCGCGTCCGGAATTTTACTTGTGGAGAACGGCCTGGCTTACGTCCCGTCCTCCCGCCCTCGACCTCACATGGCTAGCCTCACCCGCCGGGCGCCACCCCATTGGGGACCGTAGGGCGGAGAAGGGGTCTCCGCGTCCGGAATTTCTTGTGGAGAACGGCCTGGCTTGCGTCCCGTCCTCCCATGGCTAGCCTCACCCGCCGGGCGCCACCCCATTGGGGACCGTAGGGCGGAGAAGGGGTCTCCGCGTCCGGAATTTCTTGTGGAGAACGGCCTGGCTTACGTCCCGTTCTCCCGCCCTCGACCTCACATGGCTAGCCTACCCCGCCGGGCGCCGCTCCATTGGGGATACGGTACAGCAAAGCGCGACGCCGCACGATGCCAACACTTTGTGCAAAAACCTGGCAGAGTCGACCAAAACCTCGCTTCTTTGACCGGTATTTTTGATGCTTTTCTCTGCCGCCGAAGGTGCACTGAGGGTCGGATCGCCCAAAATTTTTATGTTTTTGTCTGCGGTTCTTCCGAGAGGTGCCCGCCTGGCAGTTCTTTTTCAGCAGCCTTCGAAGGACATCCGGCGGGCAAGCCAGGGGTCGGCAGCCGCCGGCGGTGAGCCTTCCCCGGCAGGAGCAGGGCAGCTCGGACCGCAAAATTTTTTCGACTTTCGCCGAGGCCAAAAGCCCATGCACTTCGAAATCCTGCCCGCAGCGCCGTCTCCTGTCAGACTTCCCATGCCGCCTGCGGTGGTCCTCGCCCGGCAGAGAGAATCCGGAGTCGCCCTCTCACCGGTTCTTTTTCACCATTCCGGAGCTCTGAAATCTGCCGGACACCGAGTGGCCGAGGACGCTTCCAGGAGGGCGGCAGCGAGAGGCAGAGTGCCACCGGTCGGGTCCCCGGTTCTCCCACACTTTGAAATTTTTTCCCCGTTTGTTCTGGTGGGATGGAGAGAGAGCGTGGCTTATGCGCCCTCTGCCCCGCGGTACGCCCTTGGCTAGCCTTACGCCGGTGGTTCGCCAGGCCACCGGCACCTTGTACAGCGGGGTCGGCGTGGCTTATGCGCCCTCTCCCCCGCGGTCCGCCCTGGCTAGCCTTACGCCGGTGGTTCGCCAGGCCACCGGCACCTTGTATGGCGGGGACGGCGTGGCTTATGCGCCCGTCAACCCACCTGCTCGCCCCGGCTAGCCTTTTACCCGGAGGGCGCCACGCTCCGGGTACCAGTGAGCGGCACGAACCCAGTCATACCATGCCGCTCACCTCGCGCCCTCTCCGGCCTCCGCCGCGGAGACCTCCCGCTCTGTTCTGCGGAGAGCGATGACGGGCACAATCTACAAAGTCCCCGATGGTTAAGGACGTAGACTGTTGAGCGGGACCTACACACTCTTGTAGCCGAAGGGGCTCGCCATTTCCCGCAGAAAATGGATCACCTCCCGCAGAGGAACATGAAATGCCCCTTCCCGCGGGACCCGAAGGACCGCCCTGTCCGAGCAGGCCTCCAGGACCACGGCACGCAAAAGCGACTCAGTCCCGCTGGCATTACGGATCTGACTTAGTGCAAAAGCCTGGCAGAGTCGACCAAAACTCCCCTTCTCTGACCGGTATTTTTGCTGCTTCTCTCTGCCGCCGAAGGTGCACTGAAAGTCGGACCGGTCGGTTTTGGTCTGCGGTTCTTCCGAGAGGTGCCCGTCTCGGGGTTCTTTTTCAGCAGCCTTCGAAGGCGATCCGGCGGGCAAGCCAGGGGTTGGCAGCCGCCGGCGGTAAGCCTTCCCCGGCAGGAGCAGGGCAGCTCGGACCGCAAAATTTTTTCGACTTTCGCCGAGGACAAAAAGCCCAGCCACTTAGAAAGCCTGCCGCGGCGCCGTCTCCTGTCAGACGTCCCCGCCGCCTGCGGTGGTCCTCGCCCGGCAGTGAGAAACCAGAGTCGCCCTCTCTCCGGTTCTTTTTCACCATTCCGGAGCTCTGGAATCTGCCGTACTCCGAGTGACCGAGGACGCTTCCAGGAGGGCGGCAGCGAGAGGCAGAGTGCCACCGGTCGGGTCCCCGGTTCTCCCACACTTTGAAATTTTTTCCCCGTTTGTACTGGTGGGATGGAGAGAGAGCGTGGCTTAAGCGCCCTCTGCCCCGCGGTCCGCCCTGGCTAGCCTTACGCCGGTGGTTCGCCAGGCCACCGGCACCTTGTATGGCGGGGACGGCGTGGCTTATGCGCCCGTCAACCCACCTGCTCGCCCCGGCTAGCCTTTTACCCGGAGGGCGCCACGCTCCGGGTACCAGTGAGCGGCACGAACCCAGTCATACCATGCCGCTCACCTCGCGCCCTCTCCGGCCTCCGCCGCGGAGACCTCCCGCTCTGTTCTGCGGAGAGCGATGACGGGCACAATCTACAAAGTCCCCGATGGTTAAGGACGTAGACTGTTGAGCGGGACCTACACACTCTTGTAGCCGAAGGGGCTCGCCATTTCCCGCAGAAAATGGATCACCTCCCGCAGAGGAACATGAAATGCCCCTTCCCGCGGGACCCGAAGGACCGCCCTGTCCGAGCAGGCCTCCAGGACCACGGCACGCAAAAGCGACTCAGTCCCGCTGGCATTACGGATCTGACTTAGTGCAAAAGCCTGGCAGAGTCGACCAAAACTCCCCTTCTCTGACCGGTATTTTTGCTGCTTCTCTCTGCCGCCGAAGGTGCACTGAAAGTCGGACCGGTCGGTTTTGGTCTGCGGTTCTTCCGAGAGGTGCCCGTCTCGGGGTTCTTTTTCAGCAGCCTTCGAAGGCGATCCGGCGGGCAAGCCAGGGGTTGGCAGCCGCCGGCGGTAAGCCTTCCCCGGCAGGAGCAGGGCAGCTCGGACCGCAAAATTTTTTCGACTTTCGCCGAGGACAAAAAGCCCAGCCACTTAGAAAGCCTGCCGCGGCGCCGTCTCCTGTCAGACGTCCCCGCCGCCTGCGGTGGTCCTCGCCCGGCAGAGAGAAGCCGGATTCGCCCTCTCTCCGGTTCTTTTTCACCATTCCGGAGCTCTGAAATCTGCCGTACTCCGAGTGACCGAGGACGCTTCCAGGAGGGCGGCAGCGAGAGGCAGAGTGCCACCGGTCGGGTCCCCGGTTCTCCCACACTTTGAAATTTTTTCCCCGTTTGTACTGGTGGGATGGAGAGAGAGCGTGGCTTAAGCGCCCTCTGCCCCGCGGTCCGCCCTGGCTAGCCTTACGCCGGTGGTTCGCCAGGCCACCGGCACCTTGTATGGCGGGGACGGCGTGGCTTATGCGCCCGTCAACCCACCTGCTCGCCCCGGCTAGCCTTTTACCCGGAGGGCGCCACGCTCCGGGTACCAGTGAGCGGCACGAACCCAGTCATACCATGCCGCTCACCTCGCGCCCTCTCCGGCCTCCGCCGCGGAGACCTCCCGCTCTGTTCTGCGGAGAGCGATGACGGGCACAATCTACAAAGTCCCCGATGGTTAAGGACGTAGACTGTTGAGCGGGACCTACACACTCTTGTAGCCGAAGGGGCTCGCCATTTCCCGCAGAAAATGGATCACCTCCCGCAGAGGAACATGAAATGCCCCTTCCCGCGGGACCCGAAGGACCGCCCTGTCCGAGCAGGCCTCCAGGACCACGGCACGCAAAAGCGACTCAGTCCCGCTGGCATTACGGATCTGACTTAGTGCAAAAGCCTGGCAGAGTCGACCAAAACTCCCCTTCTCTGACCGGTATTTTTGCTGCTTCTCTCTGCCGCCGAAGGTGCACTGAAAGTCGGACCGGTCGGTTTTGGTCTGCGGTTCTTCCGAGAGGTGCCCGTCTCGGGGTTCTTTTTCAGCAGCCTTCGAAGGCGATCCGGCGGGCAAGCCAGGGGTTGGCAGCCGCCGGCGGTAAGCCTTCCCCGGCAGGAGCAGGGCAGCTCGGACCGCAAAATTTTTTCGACTTTCGCCGAGGACAAAAAGCCCAGCCACTTAGAAAGCCTGCCGCGGCGCCGTCTCCTGTCAGACGTCCCCGCCGCCTGCGGTGGTCCTCGCCCGGCAGTGAGAAACCAGAGTCGCCCTCTCTCCGGTTCTTTTTCACCCTTCCGGAGCTCTGGAATCTGCCGTACTCCGAGTGACCGAGGACGCTTCCAGGAGGGCGGCAGCGAGAGGCAGAGTGCCACCGGTCGGGTCCCCGGTTCTCCCACACTTTGAAATTTTTTTCCCCGTTTGTACTGGTGGGATGGAGAGAGAGCGTGGCTTAAGCGCCCTCTGCCCCGCGGTCCGCCCTGGCTAGCCTTACGCCGGTGGTTCGCCAGGCCACCGGCACCTTGTATGGCGGGGACGGCGTGGCTTATGCGCCCGTCAACCCACCTGCTCGCCCCGGCTAGCCTTTTACCCGGAGGGCGCCACGCTCCGGGTACCAGTGAGCGGCACGAACCCAGTCATACCATGCCGCTCACCTCGCGCCCTCTCCGGCCTCCGCCGCGGAGACCTCCCGCTCTGTTCTGCGGAGAGCGATTACGGGCACAATCTACAAAGTCCCCGATGGTTAAGGACGTAGACTGTTGAGCGGGACCTACACACTCTTGTAGCCGAAGGGGCTCGCCATTTCCCGCAGAAAATGGATCACCTCCCGCAGAGGAACATGAAATGCCCCTTCCCGCGGGACCCGAAGGACCGCCCTGTCCGAGCAGGCCTCCAGGACCACGGCACGCAAAAGCGACTCAGTCCCGCTGGCATTACGGATCTGACTTAGTGCAAAAGCCTGGCAGAGTCGACCAAAACTCCCCTTCTCTGACCGGTATTTTTGCTGCTTCTCTCTGCCGCCGAAGGTGCACTGAAAGTCGGACCGGTCGGTTTTGGTCTGCGGTTCTTCCGAGAGGTGCCCGTCTCGGGGTTCTTTTTCAGCAGCCTTCGAAGGCGATCCGGCGGGCAAGCCAGGGGTTGGCAGCCGCCGGCGGTAAGCCTTCCCCGGCAGGAGCAGGGCAGCTCGGACCGCAAAATTTTTTCGACTTTCGCCGAGGACAAAAAGCCCAGCCACTTAGAAAGCCTGCCGCGGCGCCGTCTCCTGTCAGACGTCCCCGCCGCCTGCGGTGGTCCTCGCCCGGCAGAGAGAAGCCGGATTCGCCCTCTCTCCGGTTCTTTTTCACCATTCCGGAGCTCTGAAATCTGCCGTACTCCGAGTGACCGAGGACGCTTCCAGGAGGGCGGCAGCGAGAGGCAGAGTGCCACCGGTCGGGTCCCCGGTTCTCCCACACTTAGAGAATTTTTCGCTTGGTGCTGCTGCGAGGACGTAGGTCTTTCGACCGGGGCAAGCCTGGAGGGCGGTAGCCGGGTTTGGCGCCCTATTCCCGGCTAGCTCTCGGCGGCTTCACCCGGTTGGAGCTCCGACTTCCATGGGCATGTTCCTCACCGGGACCTACGGCAAAGTGTGGCCGAGGGACAGTGACACATTCCCGGGTAGCCTGAGTGGCTGCTCCCGCTGAGCCACTTCCATGGGCATTATTCCTCCCCGGGACTTGCCGCCAAGTCTTGGCCGGGGGACAGTGACACATTCCCGGGTAGCCTGAGTGGCTGCTCCCGCTGAGCTACTTCCATGGGCACTATTCCTCCCCGGGACTTGCCGCCAAGTCTTGGCCGGGGGACAGTGACACATTGCCGGGTAGCCTGAGTGGCTGCTCCCGCTGAGCTCTTACTTCCATGGGCATGTTCCTCACCGGGACCAACTACCAAGTGTGGCCGGGTTTCGAGCTCCAAACTCGGCTTGCACTTGGTGGCCAAGGGGGTCCCCTCCGCTCCGGGAAGGGCGCCCTCCAGCGGGCAGACGAGGGTACTTCTAGTCTGCCCGAGCTCCATGGGGCCCCTCTCGCCCCTAGGCTCCCCGCCCAGGGTTCCAGGGTCCCGGCTACAGCCACCCTGCCGAGTCCGGTATAGGGTTACGGGCCTGGCAGGAATCACGCCGGAATTAGTGAGACCTCCTCGGCCGCGGCTCAGCCGCAAAACTCCCTTTCGCGGTTCTCTTCCCACCAACTTCCATGGGCATGTTCCTCACCGGGACCTCCGACCAAGTGTGGCCGGGGAACAGTCACCCATGCCCGGGCAGCCTCAGCGAGTGCTCCCGCTGAGGTCAACTTGGAGGTTGGAGCTCCGACTTCCATGGGCACTATTCCTCCCCGGGACCTGCCGCCAAGTCTGGCCGGGGGACAGTGACACATTCCCGGGTAGCCTGAGCGGAAGCTCCCGCTGAACTCTTTAGTTCCATGGGCATGTTCCTCATCAGGAACCCAACGACCAAGGGTGGCCGAGGGACAGTGACACATTCTCGGGTAGCCTGAGTGGCTGCTCCCGCTGAGCTACTTCCATGAGCACTATTCCTCCCCGGGACCTGCCGCCAAGTCTGGCCGGGGGACAGTGACACATTCCCGGGTAGCCTGAGTGGCTGCTCCCGCTGAGCTACTTCCATGGGCACTATTCCTCCCCGGGACTTGCCGCCAAGTCTTGGCCGGGGGACAGTGACACATTCCCGGGTAGCCTGAGTGGCTGCTCCCGCTGAGCCACTTCCATGGGCATTATTCCTCCCCGGGACTTGCCGCCAAGTCTTGGCCGGGGGACAGTGACACATTGCCGGGTAGCCTGAGTGGCTGCTCCCGCTGAGCTCTTACTTCCATGGGCATGTTCCTGACCGGGACCAACTACCAAGTGTGGCCGGGTTTCGAGCTCCAAACTCGGCTTGCACTTGGTGGCCAAGGGGGTCCCCTCCGCTCCGGGAAGGGCGCCCTCCAGCGGGCAGACGAGGGTACTTCTAGTCTGCCCGAGCTCCATGGGGCCCCTCTCGCCCCTAGGCTCCCCGCCCAGGGTTCCAGGGTCCCGGCTACAGCCACCCAGCCGAGTCCCATATAGGGTACCGGGCCTGGCAGGAATCATGCCGGAATTAGTGAGACCTCCTCGGCCGCGGCTCAGCCGCAAAACTCCCTTTCGCGGTTCTCTTCCCACCAACTTCCATGGGCATGTTCCTCACCGGGACCTCCGACCAAGTGTGGCCGGGGAACAGTCACCCATGCCCGGGCAGCCTCAGCGAGTGCTCCCGCTGAGGTCAACTTGGAGGTTGGAGCTCCGACTTCCATGGGCACTATTCCTCCCCGGGACCTGCCGCCAAGTCTGGCCGGGGGACAGTGACACATTCCCGGGTAGCCTGAGCGGATGCTCCCGCTTAACTCTTTAGTTCCATGGGCATGTTCCTCATCAGGAACCCAACGACCAAGGGTGGCCGAGGGACAGTGACACATTCTCGGGTAGCCTGAGTGGCTGCTCCCGCTGAGCTACTTCCATGAGCACTATTCCTCCCCGGGACCTGCCGCCAAGTCTGGCCGGGGGACAGTGACACATTCCCGGGTAGCCTGAGTGGCTGCTCCCGCTGAGCTACTTCCATGGGCACTATTCCTCCCCGGGACTTGCCGCCAAGTCTTGGCCGGGGGACAGTGACACATTCCCGGGTAGCCTGAGTGGCTGCTCCCGCTGAGCCACTTCCATGGGCATTATTCCTCCCCGGGACTTGCCGCCAAGTCTTGGCCGGAGGACAGTGACACATTGCCGGGTAGCCTGAGTGGCTGCTCCCGCTGAGCTCTTACTTCCATGGGCATGTTCCTGACCGGGACCAACTACCAAGTGTGGCCGGGTTTCGAGCTCCAAACTCGGCTTGCACTTGGTGGCCAAGGGGGTCCCCTCCGCTCCGGGAAGGGCGCCCTCCAGCGGGCAGACGAGGGTACTTCTAGTCTGCCCGAGCTCCATGGGGCCCCTCTCGCCCCTAGGCTCCCCGCCCAGGGTTCCAGGGTCCCGGCTACAGCCACCCAGCCGAGTCCCATATAGGGTACCGGGCCTGGCAGGAATCATGCCGGAATTAGTGAGACCTCCTCGGCCGCGGCTCAGCCGCAAAACTCCCTTTCGCGGTTCTCTTCCCACCAACTTCCATGGGCATGTTCCTCACCGGGACCTCCGACCAAGTGTGGCCGGGGAACAGTCACCCATGCCCGGGCAGCCTCAGCGAGTGCTCCCGCTGAGGTCAACTTGGAGGTTGGAGCTCCGACTTCCATGGGCACTATTCCTCCCCGGGACCTGCCGCCAAGTCTGGCCGGGGGACAGTGACACATTCCCGGGTAGCCTGAGCGGATGCTCCCGCTGAACTCTTTAGTTCCATGGGCATGTTCCTCATCAGGAACCCAACGACCAAGGGTGGCCGAGGGACAGTGACACATTCTCGGGTAGCCTGAGTGGCTGCTCCCGCTGAGCTACTTCCATGAGCACTATTCCTCCCCGGGACCTGCCGCCAAGTCTGGCCGGGGGACAGTGACACATTCCCGGGTAGCCTGAGTGGCTGCTCCCGCTGAGCTACTTCCATGGGCACTATTCCTCCCCGGGACTTGCCGCCAAGTCTTGGCCGGGGGACAGTGACACATTCCCGGGTAGCCTGAGTGGCTGCTCCCGCTGAGCCACTTCCATGGGCATTATTCCTCCCCGGGACTTGCCGCCAAGTCTTGGCCGGGGGACAGTGACACATTGCCGGGTAGCCTGAGTGGCTGCTCCCGCTGAGCTCTTACTTCCATGGGCATGTTCCTGACCGGGACCAACTACCAAGTGTGGCCGGGTTTCGAGCTCCAAACTCGGCTTGCACTTGGTGGCCAAGGGGGTCCCCTCCGCTCCGGGAAGGGCGCCCTCCAGCGGGCAGACGAGGGTACTTCTAGTCTGCCCGAGCTCCATGGGGCCCCTCTCGCCCCTAGGCTCCCCGCCCAGGGTTCCAGGGTCCCGGCTACAGCCACCCAGCCGAGTCCCATATAGGGTACCGGGCCTGGCAGGAATCATGCCGGAATTAGTGAGACCTCCTCGGCCGCGGCTCAGCCGCAAAACTCCCTTTCGCGGTTCTCTTCCCACCAACTTCCATGGGCATGTTCCTCACCGGGACCTCCGACCAAGTGTGGCCGGGGAACAGTCACCCATGCCCGGGCAGCCTCAGCGAGTGCTCCCGCTGAGGTCAACTTGGAGGTTGGAGCTCCGACTTCCATGGGCACTATTCCTCCCCGGGACCTGCCGCCAAGTCTGGCCGGGGGACAGTGACACATTCCCGGGTAGCCTGAGCGGATGCTCCCGCTTAACTCTTTAGTTCCATGGGCATGTTCCTCATCAGGAACCCAACGACCAAGGGTGGCCGAGGGACAGTGACACATTCTCGGGTAGCCTGAGTGGCTGCTCCCGCTGAGCTACTTCCATGAGCACTATTCCTCCCCGGGACCTGCCGCCAAGTCTGGCCGGGGGACAGTGACACATTCCCGGGTAGCCTGAGTGGCTGCTCCCGCTGAGCTACTTCCATGGGCACTATTCCTCCCCGGGACTTGCCGCCAAGTCTTGGCCGGGGGACAGTGACACATTCCCGGGTAGCCTGAGTGGCTGCTCCCGCTGAGCCACTTCCATGGGCATTATTCCTCCCCGGGACTTGCCGCCAAGTCTTGGCCGGAGGACAGTGACACATTGCCGGGTAGCCTGAGTGGCTGCTCCCGCTGAGCTCTTACTTCCATGGGCATGTTCCTGACCGGGACCAACTACCAAGTGTGGCCGGGTTTCGAGCTCCAAACTCGGCTTGCACTTGGTGGCCAAGGGGGTCCCCTCCGCTCCGGGAAGGGCGCCCTCCAGCGGGCAGACGAGGGTACTTCTAGTCTGCCCGAGCTCCATGGGGCCCCTCTCGCCCCTAGGCTCCCCGCCCAGGGTTCCAGGGTCCCGGCTACAGCCACCCAGCCGAGTCCCATATAGGGTACCGGGCCTGGCAGGAATCATGCCGGAATTAGTGAGACCTCCTCGGCCGCGGCTCAGCCGCAAAACTCCCTTTCGCGGTTCTCTTCCCACCAACTTCCATGGGCATGTTCCTCACCGGGACCTCCGACCAAGTGTGGCCGGGGAACAGTCACCCATGCCCGGGCAGCCTCAGCGAGTGCTCCCGCTGAGGTCAACTTGGAGGTTGGAGCTCCGACTTCCATGGGCACTATTCCTCCCCGGGACCTGCCGCCAAGTCTGGCCGGGGGACAGTGACACATTCCCGGGTAGCCTGAGCGGATGCTCCCGCTGAACTCTTTAGTTCCATGGGCATGTTCCTCATCAGGAACCCAACGACCAAGGGTGGCCGAGGGACAGTGACACATTCTCGGGTAGCCTGAGTGGCTGCTCCCGCTGAGCTACTTCCATGAGCACTATTCCTCCCCGGGACCTGCCGCCAAGTCTGGCCGGGGGACAGTGACACATTCCCGGGTAGCCTGAGTGGCTGCTCCCGCTGAGCTACTTCCATGGGCACTATTCCTCCCCGGGACTTGCCGCCAAGTCTTGGCCGGGGGACAGTGACACATTCCCGGGTAGCCTGAGTGGCTGCTCCCGCTGAGCTCTTACTTCCATGGGCATGTTCCTCACCGGGACCAACTACCAAGTGTGGCCGGGTTTCGAGCTCCAAACTCGGCTTGCACTTGGTGGCCAAGGGGGTCCCCTCCGCTCCGGGAAGGGCGCCCTCCAGCGGGCAGACGAGGGTACTTCTAGTCTGCCCGAGCTCCATGGGGCCCCTCTCGCCCCTAGGCTCCCCGCCCAGGGTTCCAGGGTCCCGGCTACAGCCACCCAGCCGAGTCCCATATAGGGTACCGGGCCTGGCAGGAATCATGCCGGAATTAGTGAGACCTCCTCGGCCGCGGCTCAGCCGCAAAACTCCCTTTCGCGGTTCTCTTCCCACCAACTTCCATGGGCATGTTCCTCACCGGGACCTCCGACCAAGTGTGGCCGGGGAACAGTCACCCATGCCCGGGCAGCCTCAGCGAGTGCTCCCGCTGAGGTCAACTTGGAGGTTGGAGCTCCGACTTCCATGGGCACTATTCCTCCCCGGGACCTGCCGCCAAGTCTGGCCGGGGGACAGTGACACATTCCCGGGTAGCCTGAGCGGATGCTCCCGCTGAACTCTTTAGTTCCATGGGCATGTTCCTCATCAGGAACCCAACGACCAAGGGTGGCCGAGGGACAGTGACACATTCTCGGGTAGCCTGAGTGGCTGCTCCCGCTGAGCTACTTCCATGAGCACTATTCCTCCCCGGGACCTGCCGCCAAGTCTGGCCGGGGGACAGTGACACATTCTCGGGTAGCCTGAGTGGCTGCTCCCGCTGAGCTACTTCCATGAGCACTATTCCTCCCCGGGACCTGCCGCCAAGTCTGGCCGGGGGACAGTGACACATTCCCGGGTAGCCTGAGTGGCTGCTCCCGCTGAGCTACTTCCATGGGCACTCTTCCTCCCCGGGACTTGCCGCCAAGTCTTGGCCGGGGGACAGTGACACATTCCCGGGTAAGCCTGAGCGGCTGCTCCCGCTGAACTCTTACTTCCATGGGCACTATTCCTCCCCGGGACTTGCCGCCAAGTCTTGGCCGGGGGACAGTGACACATTCCCGGGTAGCCTGAGTGGCTGCTCCCGCTGAGCTCCGACTTCCATGGCCATGTTCCTCACCGGGACCTCCGACCAAGCCTGGCCGGGTTTCGAGCTCCAAACTCGGCTTGCACTTGGTGGCCAAGGGGGTCCCCTCCGCTCCGGGAAGGGCGCCCTCCAGCGGGCAGACGAGGGTACTTCTAGTCTGCCCGAGCTCCATGGGGCCCCTCTCGCCCCTAGGCTCCCCGCCCAGGGTTCCAGGGTCACGGATCCAACCACCATGCCGAGTCCGGTTTGGGGACCGGGAATGGCAGGAATCAAGCCGGGATCGGTGCGCCCTCCTCGGCCGCGGCTTAGCGCAAAAACTCCCTTTCGCGGTTCTCTTCCCTTCAACTTCCATGGGCACGTTCCACACCGGGACCTACGACCAAGTGAGCCCGGGGAACAGTCACCCATGCCCGGGCAGCCTCAGCAAGTGCTCCAGCTGAGGTCAATTTGGAGTTTGGAGCTCCGACTTCCATGGGCATGTTCCTCACCGGGACCTACGACCAAGCGTGGCCGAGAACAGTGACACATTCCCGGGTAAGCCTTAGCGGCTTCTCCCGCTGAGCTCCTACTTCCATGAGCACTATTCCTCCCCGGGACTTGCCGCCAAGTCTGGCCTGGGGGGACAGTGACACATTCCCGGGAAGCCTGTGCGGCTGCTCCCGCTAGGCTCTTACTTCCATGGGCATTATTCCTCCCCGGGACTTGCCGCCAAGTCTGGCCGGGGGACAGTGACTCTTGGCCGGATAGGCCAAGTGGCTTCTCCCGCTGACTTGCCCCTTTGGAAGTAGTAGCTCCTACTTCCATGGGCATTATTCCTCTCCGGGACCTACTGCCAAGTGTGGCCGGGGAACAGTGACTCTTGGCCGGATAGGCCAAGTGGCTTCTCCCGCTGACTTGCCCCTTTGGAAGTAGGAGCTACGACTTCCATGGGCATTATTCCTCCCCGGGACCTACTGCCAAGTGTGGCCGGGGAACAGTGACTCTTGGCCGGATAGGCCAACTGGCTGCTCCCGCTTAAGTGCCCCTTTGGAAGTAGTAGCTCTCACTTCCATGGGCATTATTCCTCTCGCTGACCTACAGCCAGGTGTCTTCACCCTTTGGAAGTAGTAGCTCCTACTTCCGTGGGCATCATTCCTCCCCGGGACTTGCCGCCAAGTCAGGCCGGGGGACAGTGACATGTGGCCGGATAGGCCAAGTGGCTTCTCCCGCTGACTTGCCCCTTTGGAAGTAGTAGCTCCTACTTCCATGGGCATTATTCCTCCCCGGGACTTGCAGCCAAGTCTGGCCGGGGGACAGTGACTCTTGGCCGGATAGGCCAAGTGGCTTCTCCCGCTGACCTCACCCTTTGGAAGTAGTAGCTCCTACTTCCATGGGCATTATTCCTCCCCGGGACTTGCAGCCAAGTCTGGCCGGGGGACAGTGACTCTTGGCCGGATAGGCCAAGTGGCTTCTCCCGCTGACCTCACCCTTTGGAAGTAGGAGCTCCTACTTCCATGGGCATTATTCCTCCCCGGGACTTGCCGCCAAGTCTGGCCGGGGGACAGTGACATGTGGCCGGTCAGGCCAAGTGGCTTCTCCCGCTGACTTGCCCCTTTGGAAGTAGTAGCTCCTACTTCCATGGGCATTATTCCTCCCCGGGACCTACTGCCAAGTGTGGCCGGGGAACAGTGACCCTTGGCCGGATAGGCCAAGTGGCTTCTCCCGCTGACTTGCCCCTTTGGAAGTAGTACCTCCTACTTCCATGGGCATTATTCCTCCCCGGGACCTACTGCCAAGTGTGGCCGGGGAACAGTGACCCTTGGCCGGATAGGCCAAGTGGCTTCTCCCGCTGACTTGCCCCTTTGGAAGTAGTAGCTCCTACTTCCATGGGCATTATTCCTCCCCGGGACCTACTGCCAAGTGTGGCCGGGGAACAGTGACCCTTGGCCGGATAGGCCAAGTGGCTTCTCCCGCTGACTTGCCCCTTTGGAAGTAGTAGCTCCTACTTCCATGGGCATTATTCCTCCCCGGGACCTACTGCCAAGTGTGGCCGGGGAACAGTGACCCTTGGCCGGATAGGCCAAGTGGCTTCTCCCGCTGACTTGCCCCTTTGGAAGTAGTAGCTCCTACTTCCATGGGCATTATTCCTCCCCGGGACCTACTGCCAAGTGTGGCCGGGGAACAGTGACCCTTGGCCGGATAGGCCAAGTGGCTTCTCCCGCTGACTTGCCCCTTTGGAAGTAGTACCTCCTACTTCCATGGGCATTATTCCTCCCCGGGACCTACTGCCAAGTGTGGCCGGGGAACAGTGACCCTTGGCCGGATAGGCCAAGTGGCTTCTCCCGCTGACTTGCCCCTTTGGAAGTAGTAGCTCTTACTTCCATGGGCATTATACCTCTCGGGGACTTAGAGCCAAGTGTCTTCACCCTTTGAAGGTAGTAGCTCCTACTTCCATGGGCATTATTCCTCCCCGGGACCTACTGCCAAGTGTGGCCGGGGAACAGTGACCCTTGGCCGGGTAGGCCAAGTGGCTTCTCCCGCTGACTTGCCCCTTTGGAAGTAGTAGCTCCTACTTCCATGGGCATTATTCCTCCCCGGGACCTACTGCCAAGTGTGGCCGGGGAACAGTGACCCTTGGCCGGATAGGCCAAGTGGCTTCTCCCGCTGACTTGCCCCTTTGGAAGTAGTAGCTCCTACTTCCATGGGCATTATTCCTCCCCGGGACCTACTGCCAAGTCTGGCCGGGGAACAGTGACCCTTGGCCGGATAGGCCAAGTGGCTTCTCCCGCTGACTTGCCCCTTTGGAAGTAGTACCTCCTACTTCCATGGGCATTATTCCTCCCCGGGACCTACTGCCAAGTGTGGCCGGGGAACAGTGACCCTTGGCCGGATAGGCCAAGTGGCTTCTCCCGCTGACTTGCCCCTTTGGAAGTAGTAGCTCTTACTTCCATGGGCATTATACCTCTCGGGGACTTAGAGCCAAGTGTCTTCACCCTTTGAAGGTAGTAGCTCCTACTTCCATGGGCATTATTCCTCCCCGGGACCTACTGCCAAGTGTGGCCGGGGAACAGTGACCCTTGGCCGGGTAGGCCAAGTGGCTTCTCCCGCTGACTTGCCCCTTTGGAAGTAGTAGCTCCTACTTCCATGGGCATTATTCCTCCCCGGGACCTACTGCCAAGTGTGGCCGGGGAACAGTGACCCTTGGCCGGATAGGCCAAGTGGCTTCTCCCGCTGACTTGCCCCTTTGGAAGTAGGAGCTACGACTTCCATGGGCATTATTCCTCCCCGGGACCTACTGCCAAGTGTGGCCGGGGAACAGTGACCCTTGGCCGGATAGGCCAAGTGGCTTCTCCCGCTGACTTGCCCCTTTGGAAGTAGTAGCTCCTACTTCCATGGGCATTATTCCTCCCCGGGACCTACTGCCAAGTGTGGCCGGGGAACAGTGACCCTTGGCCGGATAGGCCAAGTGGCTTCTCCCGCTGACTTGCCCCTTTGGAAGTAGTACCTCCTACTTCCATGGGCATTATTCCTCCCCGGGACCTACTGCCAAGTGTGGCCGGGGAACAGTGACCCTTGGCCGGATAGGCCAAGTGGCTTCTCCCGCTGACTTGCCCCTTTGGAAGTAGTAGCTCTTACTTCCATGGGCATTATACCTCTCGGGGACTTAGAGCCAAGTGTCTTCACCCTTTGAAGGTAGTAGCTCCTACTTCCATGGGCATTATTCCTCCCCGGGACCTACTGCCAAGTGTGGCCGGGGAACAGTGACCCTTGGCCGGATAGGCCAAGTGGCTTCTCCCGCTGACTTGCCCCTTTGGAAGTAGTAGCTCCTACTTCCATGGGCATTATTCCTCCCCGGGACCTACTGCCAAGTGTGGCCGGGGAACAGTGACCCTTGGCCGGATAGGCCAAGTGGCTTCTCCCGCTGACTTGCCCCTTTGGAAGTAGGAGCTACGACTTCCATGGGCATTATTCCTCCCCGGGACCTACTGCCAAGTGTGGCCGGGGAACAGTGACCCTTGGCCGGATAGGCCAAGTGGCTTCTCCCGCTGACTTGCCCCTTTGGAAGTAGTAGCTCCTACTTCCATGGGCATTATTCCTCCCCGGGACCTACTGCCAAGTGTGGCCGGGGAACAGTGACCCTTGGCCGGATAGGCCAAGTGGCTTCTCCCGCTGACTTGCCCCTTTGGAAGTAGTACCTCCTACTTCCATGGGCATTATTCCTCCCCGGGACCTACTGCCAAGTGTGGCCGGGGAACAGTGACCCTTGGCCGGATAGGCCAAGTGGCTTCTCCCGCTGACTTGCCCCTTTGGAAGTAGTAGCTCTTACTTCCATGGGCATTATACCTCTCGGGGACTTAGAGCCAAGTGTCTTCACCCTTTGAAGGTAGTAGCTCCTACTTCCATGGGCATTATTCCTCCCCGGGACCTACTGCCAAGTGTGGCCGGGGAACAGTGACCCTTGGCCGGGTAGGCCAAGTGGCTTCTCCCGCTGACTTGCCCCTTTGGAAGTAGTAGCTCCTACTTCCATGGGCATTATTCCTCCCCGGGACCTACTGCCAAGTGTGGCCGGGGAACAGTGACCCTTGGCCGGATAGGCCAAGTGGCTTCTCCCGCTGACTTGCCCCTTTGGAAGTAGTAGCTCCTACTTCCATGGGCATTATTCCTCCCCGGGACCTACTGCCAAGTGTGGCCGGGGAACAGTGACCCTTGGCCGGATAGGCCAAGTGGCTTCTCCCGCTGACTTGCCCCTTTGGAAGTAGTAGCTCCTACTTCCATGGGCATTATTCCTCCCCGGGACCTACTGCCAAGTGTGGCCGGGGAACAGTGACCCTTGGCCGGGTAGGCCAAGTGGCTTCTCCCGCTGACTTGCCCCTTTGGAAGTAGTAGCTCCTACTTCCATGGGCATTATTCCTCCCCGGGACCTACTGCCAAGTGTGGCCGGGGAACAGTGACCCTAAACCGGGTAGGCCAAGTGGCTTCTCCCGCTGACTTGCCCCTTTGGAAGTAGTAGCTCCTACTTCCATGGGCATTATTCCTCCCCGGGACCTACTGCCAAGTGTGGCCGGGGAACAGGGACCCTTGGCCGGGTAGACCAAGTGGCTTCTCCCGCTGACTTGCCCCTTTGGAAGTAGAGGCTCCTACTTCCATGGGCATTATTCCTCCCCGGGACCTACTGCCAAGTGTGGCCGGGGAACAGTGACCCTTGGCCGGATAGGCCAAGTGGCTTCTCCCGCTGACTTGCCCCTTTGGAAGTAGTAGCTCCTACTTCCATGGGCATTATTCCTCCCCGGGACCTACTGCCAAGTGTGGCCGGGGAACAGTGACCCTTGGCCGGATAGGCCAAGTGGCTTCTCCCGCTGACTTGCCCCTTTGGAAGTAGTAGCTCCTACTTCCATGGGCATTATTCCTCCCCGGGACCTACTGCCAAGTGTGGCCGGGGAACAGTGACCCTTGGCCGGGTAGGCCAAGTGGCTTCTCCCGCTGACTTGCCCCTTTGGAAGTAGAGGCTCCTACTTCCATGGGCATTATTCCTCCCCGGGACCTACTGCCAAGTGTGGCCGGGGAACAGTGACCCTTGGCCGGATAGGCCAACTGGCTGCTCCCGCTGACTTGCCCCTTTGGAAGTAGAGGCTCCTACTTCCATGGGCATTATTCCTCCCCGGGACCTACTGCCAAGTGTGGCCGGGGAACAGTGACCCTTGGCCGGATAGGCCAACTGGCTGCTCCCGCTGACTTGCCCCTTTGGAAGTAGGAGCTCTTACTTCCATGGGCATTATACCTCTCGGGCACTTAGAGCCAAGTGTCTTCACCCTTTGGAGGTAGTAGCTCCTACTTCCATGGGCATTATTCCTCCCCGGGACCTACTGCCAAGTGTGGCCGGGGAACAGTGACTCTTGGCCGGATAGGCCAACTGGCTTCTCCCGCTGACTTGCCCCTTTGGAAGTAGGAGCTCTTACTTCCATGGGCATTATTCCTCCTCGGGACCTACTGCCAAGTGTGGCCGGGGAACAGTGACTCTTGGCCGGATAGGCCAACTGGCTTCTCCCGCTGACTTGCCCCTTTGGAAGTAGGAGCTCTTACTTCCATGGGCATTATTCCTCCTCGGGACCTACTGCCAAGTGTGGCCGGGGAACAGTGACTCTTGGCCGGATAGGCCAACTGGCTTCTCCCGCTGACTTGCCCCTTTGGAAGTAGGAGCTCTTACTTCCATGGGCATTATTCCTCCCCGGGACCTACTGCCAAGTGTGGCCGGGGAACAGTGACCCTTGGCCGGATAGGCCAACTGGCTGCTCCCGCTGACTTGCCCCTTTGGAAGTAGAGGCTCCTACTTCCATGGGCATTATTCCTCCCCGGGACCTACTGCCAAGTGTGGCCGGGGAACAGTGACCCTTGGCCGGATAGGCCAACTGGCTGCTCCCGCTGACTTGCCCCTTTGGAAGTAGGAGCTCTTACTTCCATGGGCATTATACCTCTCGGGGTCTTAGAGCCAAGTGTCTTCACCCTTTGAAGGTAGTAGCTCCTACTTCCATGGGCATTATTCCTCCCCGGGACCTACTGCCAAATGTGGCCGGGGAACAGTGACTCTAGGCCGGATAGGCCAACTGGCTTCTCCCGCTGACTTGCCCCTTTGGAAGTAGTAGCTCCTACTTCCATGGGCATTATTCCTCCCCGGGACCTACTGCCAAGTGTGGCCGGGGAACAGTGACTCTTGGCCGGATAGGCCAACTGGCTTCTCCCGCTGACTTGCCCCTTTGGAAGTAGTAGCTCCTACTTCCATGGGCATTATTCCTCCCCGGGACCTACTGCCTAGTGTAGCCGGGGAACAGTGACTCTTGGCCGGATAGGCCAACTGGCTTCTCCCGCTGACTTGCCCCTTTGGAAGTAGGAGCTCTTACTTCCAAGGGCATTACACCTCTCGGGCACTTAGAGCCAAGTGTCTTCACCCTTTGGAGGTAGTAGCTCCTACTTCCATGGGCATTATTCCTCCCAGGGACCTACTGCCAAATGTGGCCGGGGAACAGTGACTCTAGGCCGGATAGGCCAACTGGCTTCTCCCGCTGACTTGCCCCTTTGGAAGTAGTAGCTCCTACTTCCAAGGGCATTATTCCTCCCCGGGACCTACTGCCTAGTGTGGCCGGGGAACAGTGACTCTTGGCCGGATAGGCCAACTGGCTTCTCCCGCTGACTTGCCCCTTTGGAAGTAGTAGCTCCTACTTCCATGGGCATTATTCCTCCCCGGGACCTACTGCCTAGTGTAGCCGGGGAACAGTGACTCTTGGCCGGATAGGCCAACTGGCTTCTCCCGCTGACTTGCCCCTTTGGAAGTAGGAGCTCTTACTTCCAAGGGCATTACACCTCTCGGGCACTTAGAGCCAAGTGTCTTCACCCTTTGGAGGTAGTAGCTCCTACTTCCATGGGCATTATTCCTCCCAGGGACCTACTGCCAAATGTGGCCGGGGAACAGTGACTCTAGGCCGGATAGGCCAACTGGCTTCTCCCGCTGACTTGCCCCTTTGGAAGTAGTAGCTCCTACTTCCATGGGCATTATTCCTCCCCGGGACCTACTGCCTAGTGTGGCCGGGGAACAGTGACTCTTGGCCGGATAGGCGAAGTGGCTTCTCCCGCTGACTTGCCCCTTTGGAAGTAGGAGCTCCTACTTCCATGGGCATTATTCCTCCCCGGGACTTGCCGCCAAGTCTGGCCGGGGGACAGTGACACTTGGCCGGGTAGGCGAAGTGGCTTCTCCCGCTGACTTGCCCCTTTGGAAGTAGGAGCTCCTACTTCCATGGGCATTATTCCTCCCCGGGACTTGCCGCCAAGTCTGGCCGGGGGACAGTGACACTTGGCCGGGTAGGCGAAGTGGCTTCTCCCGCTGACTTGCCCCTTTGGAAGTAGGAGCTCCTACTTCCATGGGCATTATTCCTCCCCGGGACTTGCCGCCAAGTCTGGCCGGGGGACAGTGACACTTGGCCGGGTAGGCGAAGTGGCTTCTCCCGCTGACTTGCCCCTTTGGAAGTAGGAGCTCCTACTTCCATGGGCATTATTCCTCCCCGGGACTTGCCGCCAAGTCTGGCCGGGGGACAGTGACACTTGGCCGGGTAGGCGAAGTGGCTTCTCCCGCTGACTTGCCCCTTTGGAAGTAGGAGCTCCTACTTCCATGGGCATTATTCCTCCCCGGGACTTGCCGCCAAGTCTGGCCGGGGGACAGTGACACTTGGCCGGGTAGGCGAAGTGGCTTCTCCCGCTGACTTGCCCCTTTGGAAGTAGGAGCTCCTACTTCCATGGGCATTATTCCTCCCCGGGACTTG